>NW_027531893.1:13183748-13195976 GCF_008692635.1 Crocuta crocuta
CTCCCTCACTTATGACTGGTGTCTTTATAGAAAGGGGAAATATTGTGGACACAGACGTAGAGAAGGAAGAAAATGCGGAGAGATACAGGAAGAAGAAGCTATCATTATGTGAGCTGAATGTTTGTCCCCCTCTCTTATCCCCCCCCACCCATAAAGGAGAAACCCCAGTCCTCCTCCTGTGTGTCTCCTTTGCTCTCACACAACTACCACATAGCACTTCCGGCACCAGATGTCTGGGGACTCTTCTTACACCAAACAATTTTGCAACACCAGCTGGGTGTCCTACAACTTAACTCAATTCTGACACTATGGACCTGGAGATAGCGTCACATCCCACAAGTTAAGGGCTCAGTCCCACAAGACTGCCTCCCCTCCCCACCTGAGATGCCAATCACAAGCAGTAGGTCCCCAGATTACCCACAACTTCTGTCCTGCTTGGCTATAAATCAGAAGTTCCTATGGCCTCTCCCCACTTAGATTCCATTATTTTCCAGAACAACTCACTGAACATAGGGAAACACTTACTTACATCAACCAGTTTACTAAAGGGTCTGATAAAGTACATGGATAGTCAGATGAAGAGATCCATCAGGTGAGATCTGGGAGGGTCCCAAGCACAGGAGTTTCAGTCTCCCTGGAATTGGGGTGTGTCACCCTTTTGGTATCCTTAACCAGGAAGCTCCTAAAACCCATACTATTTGGTTGATCAAGTAAGCATGATCAACTACTATATCTGCTTTCGCTCCTTTCCCCTCTCTGGAGAATTGGGGGTGGTATGGAAAATTCCAAGCTTCTAATCATGCCTTGGTGTGTCTGGTGACCAGCCCCCATCCAGGAGCCCACCAGAATCACTTCACTAGAACAAAAGATGTCTTAGTGCTCTTACCACTTAGGAAATTACAAGGGTTTTAGGAGTTCTGTGCTGGGAGCCGGGGGCAGAGACCAATATATACATTTTCTGTTATCTCACACCTCCGTGTTGAAGCCCTAGCCCCCCACCCCCCACCCCGTGATGGTATTTGAAGGTGATGCCTTTGTTTAAGCTGTTCAGTTTGTGACCCTTTGTTAAGGCAGCTCTGGCAAACTAACCCAGCTGGGATAGGTCAGGAGAACACTGGCTAAAAGGTCCTTATGGATTGCCCCAGTTCAAGGGTGAAGGGTTTGCCAAGTCTCAGGAAGCAGAGAAATTGGAAGATACGGTCCTTCTGTGGTGCAGGGGACTGATGAGGAAATAAGAAAAGCGCTTCCCTATGCCTTTTCTCTCCTCTCCGTCATTACCATCACTTTTTCATTCCCTGCCCCCTGGTCTTTGTCAAAATCTATTAAACAGTAGCTGCGTGGGCTCTAACACGAGGATCCCCTCGATCCAGTGTCCTCATGTATAAAACCATCAACGTGGACATGCTGTTCAGAGGAATCCGAAGGCTCATACGTGTGTATGCGGTGCAGGTGTATAGCGAGTTCTCAGGAAACAGACACCATAACCACCATTACTGTGTCAGCAAGAACTCTACATTATACTTAATCATTATCATTCATCATTGCAATTAATGATTAGAAATTGTAAGTAATAGGTGGATCAGTATTATTTTTTGGCAAACCGAAGTCTTCTTCTAGTCAGTCTATGACTCCTGGGACACGTCAAGGATCACATGAGCCTGGGGTCAAAGCCTGGCTCTACAGTTTACAAGCGGTGGGACCCGCATAAGGGCTTAGGGAGTCTGTAGGGACAGATGTATAAGGGGTCCCAAAACACACTGAAAGACGCTAGGGGGGTGGGGGTAGGGCAGGAGAAATGGTCATCCTGATGAAGGAGTTGTTGCATGGGGAAAGAGGGCAGAGGACCCTATAACTGGGTGGTTTTAAACATCTGGATAACTTTGGAGAAGAGTCAAGAAGAGTGATTAGTTGTTTCCTCCTCCCCTGCCGACACCCCTTCAGTTGGTTAGTATTGAAGACGGAGCTCTTTGTGCCTAGCACCAAACTCCTATGTCCTGATTATCTCTTTGGAGATAAAGGTCACAAACATCTTCAGATCCTCCAAGGTCCACAAAGTATTCCAACTACTGTGATAGTAATAATTTGGAGTGGTTTTTGGTTGTTTTTTTTTCTTCTTGCTTTTGTGGCTGTTTTGAGCCCCACTCTGTGCCAGGAACTTTGGTGACTAACCATGTTGGACATATTTCTTATTCTCTTCGCAATTTCATAAGGTAGATCGTACTGTTACCCCACCTTGGAGAGAGAAGAAAACCCAGGCTTCAAGAGGCAGGGTAACTTGCTCAAGATTCCACAGCTCCCTGTATTAGTTTGCTAGAGCTTCCGTGACATAGTACCACAAATTGGACAGCTTACAAAACCGAAATTTATTTTCTCATCATTCTGGAAGCTGGATGTCCAAAGTCAAGGTGTCAGCAGGGCCGGTATCTTCTTGTCTCATAGGTGTCTCCCTGTGTTTTCAGGTGGTTTTCCCTCTGTACATCCTATGAGGACACAGTCAGATTGGATGAGAGTCCCCCATAATGACCTCATTTTAACCTTATTATCTCTTTAAAGACCCTAATCCAAATGCAGTCACCTTCTGAGATATCGGGGGTTAGGATTTATACATATGACTTTTGAAGGACACAACTGAGCCCATAACAGCACCCCTGCCTGTATTTCTTCAGGTGTAAAACCCATAGCATTGTCAAAGCAGCATGGCTTCTGGTATGACCTGAATACTAAGCTCCGCCAATTATGCCTAGAGAAGCTATTGTTTTGTTCTTCCGACTGCACTAGGGAGAAAGTCTTAGCCAGGTGCTAATGAGCTTAACACTTCTCTAAACCTTGCAGGTCCCTCCTTTGAACAAAGACTGCTCTCTGTCTAACTAACTAGAACCTAATAGCTTTGCCTCTTTTCCCTGTATTTATTTCTCCGGCTGATTTTCTAGTCAGCCCATGGAAAACCAGCCTTCCCTTCTAGGGTGCTGTTGTCAAGTTACCTTCTCAAATAAATGTACCATTTGAAAAAGAGTGAGGGGTGCCTGGCTGGCTCAGTTGGTTAAGCGTCTGACTTAGGCTCAGGTCATGATCTTAAAGTTCATGGGTTCGAGCCCCGCATTGGGCTCTGTGCTGACAGCTCAGAGCCTGGAACCTGCTTCAGATTCTATGTCTCCCTCTCTCTCTGTGCCTCCCCTGCTCATGCTCTGTCTCTCTTTGCCTTAAAAAAAAATAAACATTAAAAAAAGTGAAAAAGAGTGAATCCATTTATTTTATTTTTCTAAGTTTCTATTTTAATTCCAGCTAGTTAACATGCAGTGTTATGTTAGTTTCAGGTGTATGGTATAGTGATTCAACAATTCTATACATGACCCAGTGCTCATTGCAGTAAGTGCAGTCTTAATCCTTTTCACCTATTTCACCCATCCCCCACCCTTCTCTCCTCCAGTAACCATCAGTTTGTTCTTTAGAGTTAAGAGTCCGTTCCTTGGTTTGTCTGTCTGTCTGTCTCTCTCCCTTTCTCTCTCTCTCATATGTTTTCCCTTTGCTTGTTTTGTTTCCTAAATTCCACATATGAGTGAAATCATATGGTATTTGTCTTTCTCTGACTTATTTCACTTAGCATTATCCTCTAGCTTCATCCATGTCATTGCAGATGGAAAGATTTCCTTCTCTTATGGCTGAATAGTGTGTGTGTGTGTGTGTGTTCGTGTGTGTGTGTGCGTGTGTGAATTGTATGTGTTTGTGTGTGTGTGTGTGTGTGTGTATAAGTTAAAATATATGTATACCACATCTTCTTTATCCATTCATCTAGCCATGGACATTTGGGCTGCTTTCATATCATGGAAATTGTAAATAATGCTGCCATAAACATAGGGGTGCATGTATTCCTTTGAATTAGTGTCCTTGTATTGTTTGGGTAAATGCCTAGTATTTCAATGGCTGGATCATATGGTTGTTTTAAATTTAACTTTCTGAGGAACCTCCATACTATTTTGTAGTGGCTGCAGCAGTGCGGATTCCCATCATCAGTGTAAGAGGGTTCCCCTTTCTCTACATCCTCACCAACACCTGTTGTTTCTTGTGTTGCTGAGTTTAGCCATTCTGACAGGTGTGAGATGGTATCTCACTGGAGTTTTGATTTGCATTTCCCTGACGATAAGAGGTGTTGAGCATCTTTCCACATGTCTGTTGGCCATCTGTGTGTCTTATTTGGAGTAATGTCTGTTCATGTCTTCTGCCATTTTTTAATTGCATTATTTGTTTTTTGGGTACTGAGTTTTATAAGCTCATCATATATTTGGAATATTGACCCTTTATGAGCTTTGTCTTTTACAGATATCTTCTCTCATTCAGTAGGTTGCCTTTTAGTTTTGTTGATTGTTTCCTTTACCGTGCAGAAGTTTTTATTTTGATGTAGTCCCAATAGTTTATTTTTGCATTTGTTTCCCTTGCCTCAGGAGACCTATCTAGAAAGAGGCTGTTATGGCCGATGTTGAAGAAGTTACTGCTTGTGTTCTCTTCTGGGGTTTTTATGGATTCAGGTCTCACGTTTAGGTCTTTAATCCATTTTGAATTAATTTTTGTGTATGGTGTAAGAAATTGGTCCTGTTTCATTCTTTTGCATGTAGCTGTACAGTTTTCCCAAAATCATTTGTTGAAGAAACTGTTTTTTCCCATTAGATTTGTTTCGTCAAAGATTAATCAATAATATTATTGTGGGTTTATTTCTGGATTTTCTATTCTGTTCCATTGATCTATGTGTCTATTTTTTGTGCTAGTGCCATACTGTCTGGATCACTACAGCTCTGTAATATAACTTGAAGTCTGGTATTGTGATGCCTCCAGGTTTGCTTTTCTTTTTCAAAGGTATTTTGGATATTCAGGGTCTTTTGTGCTTCCAGGCAAATTTTAGGATTGTTTGTTCTAGTTCTGTGAAAACTGCCATTGGTATTTTGGTAGGGATTGCATGAAATATGTAGATTACTTTTGGTAGTACAGACCTTTTGACAATATTTGTTCTTTTTTAAAAAAAATGCTTATTTATTTTGAGAGGGAGAGACAGAGTGTGAGTAGGGAAGGGGCAGAGAGAGACGGAGACACAGAACCCGAAACAGGCTCCAGGCTCTGAGCCATCAGCACAGAGCCTGATGCGGGGCTCGAACTCACGAACCGTGAGATCATGACCTGAGCCAAAGTTGGACACTTAACCGACTCAGTCACCCAGGCGTCCCAACAATATTTGTTCTTGCAATCCATGAACATGGGCTATCTTTCCATTTGTTTGTGTCACCTTCAATTTCTTTCATTGGCGCCTTATAGTTTTGAGAGTACAGTTCTTCCACCTCTTTGGTTAGGTTTGTTCCTAGGTATCTTACTATTTTTGGTGCAATTGCAAATAGGATTTATTTTCTTAATTTCTCCCTCTGCTGCTTCATTGTTGGTGTATAGAAATGCAACAAGGGTGCCTGGGTGGCTCAGTGTGTCCAGTTTCAGCTCAGGTCATGATCTTGTGGTTTGTGAGTTCAAGCCCCACATCAGGCTCTGTGCTGACAGCTCAGAGCCTGGAGCCTGCTTCAGATTCTGTGTCTCCCATTCTCTCTCCCTCTGTTCCTCCCTAGCTTGTACTCTGTCTCTCTATCTCTCTCAAAAATAAGTATTAAAAATGTAGAAAAAAAGAAAGGCACCAGATTTCTGTACATTGGTTTTGTATCTTATGACTTTACTGAATTTGTTGATCAGTTCTAGAAATTGTTTGGGTAGAGTTTTTAGGGTTTTATATATGTAGTTTCTTGTCATCTGCAAATAGTGAAAGTTTTACTTCTTACTTACCAATATGAATGCCTTTTATATCTTTTAGTTGTCTGATTGCTGTGTCTAAGAATTGCAGTACTATGGTTGAATAAAAGTGGTGAGAGTGGACATTCTTGTTGTGTTTCTGATCTTAGGGAGAAAGCTCTCAATTTTTCACCATTATGGATGATGTTAGCTCTGAGTTTTTTATATATGGCCTTATTATGTTGAGGTGTGTCCCCTGTACACCTACGTTGTTGACGTTTTTATCATGAATGGATTTTGTACTTTGTTAAATGCTTTTTATTCATCTATTGAAATGATCATATGGTTCTCATCTTTTCTCCTATTGATGTGATGTATCATGTTTATTGATTTGAGAATACTGAACCACCTTGCAGCCCAGGAATAAATCCCACTTGATCACAATAAATGATTTTTTAAATGTATTATTGAATTTGGTTTGTTAGGATTTTGCTGAGAATTTTTTGCATCTATGTTTATCAGGGATATTGACCTATACTTCTCTTTTTCTAGTGGTGTCTTTTCCTGGTTTTGGTATTAGGGTAATGCTGGTTTCATAGAATGGATTTAGAAGTTTTCCTTCCTTTTCTATTTTTTAAAAGAATAGTTTAAGAAAAATAGGTTTCAGTTACTCTTTAAATGTATGATAGAATTTGCCTGTAAAGCTATCTGTTAAGAAGATGTGGTATATATATACAAGGGAGTATTACTCAGCAATCAAAAAGAAGAAATCTTGCCATTTGCAACTATATGGATGGAACTAGAAGGTATCATGCTAAGCGAAATTAGTCAGTCAGACAAAGACAAATATCATATGACTTCACTCATATGAGGACCCTAAGATACAAAACAGATGAACATTAGGGAAGGGAAGCAAAATTAAAAACAGGGAGGGGAACAAAAACATAAGGGATTCTTAAATGCGGAGAACAAATAGAATGTTAGGAGGGATTGGGGGGAGGGTATGGGCTAAATGAGTGAGGGGCTTTGAGGAATCTACTCCTGAAATCATTGTTGCACTGTATGCTAACTAACTTGGATGTAAATTTTAAACAAATTTTAAAAAATGAACTTAGTGAAAATCATCAATGATTCTAATTCAGACTCCGTGCCAAATTTGATTAGTTTCAATTACCCAAGCTATCTGATGTTTATTAAATATAAGTCATATGCTCCCCACCCCAAAAAAAAAGCCTCCTGGTCCTGAACTTTTATTTGTTGGGAGTTGTTTGATTACTGACTCAATTTCTTTGCTGGTTATCAGTCTGTTCAAATGTTCTATTTATTCCTTATTCAGTTTTGGTAGATTATATGTTTCTAGGAATTTATCCATTTCTTCTAGATTGTCCAATTTGTTGGGATATAGGTTTTCATAGTATTCTCTTGTGATTGTTTGTGGTTGCGTTGTGTTGGTTGTCATTTCTCCTTTCTTATTTGTGGTTTTACTTATTTGAGTCCTTTCTCTTTTTTCCTGATGAGTCCGGAGGAAAGTTTATCAATTTTATTGATTTTTCCCCCCAAATAACCAGCCCCTGGTTTCATCCATCTTTTCTGTTGTTGTTGTTCTTGTTTTGTTGTTTAGTTTCTATATCATTTATTTTTGGTTTATCTTTATTATTTCCTTCTTTCTGTTGGTTTTAGGTTTTTATTGTTATTCTTTTTCAAACCCTTTAGGTGCAAAGTTAGGTTGTTTGAGATTTTCCTTGCTTCTTGAGGTAAGCCTGTACTACTATCAAGTTCGCTCTCAGAACCACTTTTGCTGCATCCCCGAGGCTTTGGACCATTGTGTTTTCATTTTCATGTGTTTCCATGTACTTTTTTATTTCTTCTATTTCCTGGTCGACATTGTTTAATATGATGTTATTTAACCTCCATGTATTTCTGCTCTTTCCAGACTTTTTCTTGTGGTTAACTTCTAGTTTCATAGCGGTCAGAAATAGGCATGGTGATTGTTATCTTCTTGAATCTGTTGAGGTTTGTTTTTTAGGCTAATATGTGATCTGTTCTGGAGAATTTTCTGTGTGCATTTGAAAAGAATATGTGTTCTTCTGTGTTAGGATGGAATGATCAAAATATATCTATTAAATCCATTTGTTTCAGTGTATCATTCAAAGCCATTGTGTCCTTGTTGACGTTCTGTTTAGATGATCTGTCTATTGAAGTCCCTAGGGTGTTAACGTCCCCTACTATGACTGTTATTATCACTTAGTTCCTTTGTGTTTGTGGCTAACTGTTTTCTGTATTTGGGGGCATAGATATTTACGATTGTTCTATATTCTTGTTGGATTGTCCCCTTTATTATAATTACATATTGTTTTTCTTTGCTGTTAGAGTCTTTGTTTTAAAGTCTACTGTGTCTGATATAAACATTGCTACTCTGGCTTTCTTTTGACATCCATTTGCATGATAGATGTTTCTCTATTCCCTCACTTCCAATCTGCAGGTGTCTTTAAGTCTAAAATGAGTCTCTTACAGGCTGCATACCAGTGGGTCTTGTTTTTTCAGCCATTCTTTAAGAGTGAGTCCATTTAAAGAAACAAAAGTAGTGAGCAGATCAGAATAAGAGTGGGTCACAGAGATGACAGTCTATGTAGGAGTTCCTACAATGACTAATAGTAGAAAGCCACTTGTCCCTACTGTAGCCACAGGGGCTGCTGAAACCCAGAGAAAGAGTTCATAAATCAAAGCCTAGAAGAAAAAATTCCTGAAGGAAAATCCCAGCTGGGGCTGGGGTTGAGGGAGGGTAGCTCAGGAATCTGGGGCTGAGACACTGGAGTATTGAGCCAATGTCACCAAGCTGACCCTCTCCAGGAGTGGGTCTTACCTTGGCAATTCCTCCCTTTTCAGCATTCAGCTTCAGAACCTCCCTCTTTCTTCTCTCACAAGGGGCTAAGAGCTTATCACCTTCACAAAACCTTTTTCTTAAACCATCCCACCAGACAGCTCCAGGATGCTGCCTCTGGTGGTTCATTGCTACTCACCTCTTCACAGATTTTCCCAGAAGCCCATGAGGAAGAAGCTTAATGAGGTAGGTGGGTTCCAATGCTAGCTTCATCATTGAGCAGCCACTAGTCTCCAAACAGCTTTCATGACCTCCCTGGATCTTTGTCTTCTCATCTCCAAAATGGGACCAACCATAGCTGGTGCTAACAGTCAAGTGGGAAATCACCTCTACCATGAGCTTCTGGCACCAAGTACACACTCAATAAAGGATACCTATTATTAGCTTCCCTCAAGGCAGAGAAATGTAAATGTGTACTTGCCAAGTGTTCTGGGAGTGTAGCCAAAATCACCCCATCTCAGATGAAAATTCTTCCCAGCCTTAAGTTTGGGATACTATTCTGTAATATATCCATGTTAATTTTAATATAAGACTAATGCTTTAAATTACTATCAAGGACAATCAGTGCTTCAAGGAAGTATCCTCTGCCATGAGCCCATCATTCCCCTGGATATAAAGAGTCTGAGCTTTGAGAGACATGTAGGGGTTCCCTTTAATTTAATGGTTCTCAACAAAGAATGATACAGCCCACAGGGTACGTTTAGCAAAGTCTGGAGACATTTTTGGTCACAACTTGGGGGCAGGGTGTGAATGTGAGTGACATCAAGTGGGTGGAGACCATGGATCTTCTAAGCATCCTACAAAGCATAGGATGGCACCCCACAACAGAGAAGTATCTGGTCCCAAATGTCAGTAGTGCAGGTGTTCATGCCGCAGAGGCATCCAGAAGGCTTTGTTGTTGAAGCAAGACTGGCTGGTTTGTTCTCATTCTTCCCTCCTGCCTCCAATCCCTTGTTCATCCTATCCCTGTTATTGTGGCCCTAAGTGTGGAATAATGGAATGTTGCTATTATTGACAAACTGTTTTGAGAAACCCTACTTTAAGATGGGGATGGGGTGGGGGGAGCATTATGGCAACAGGAGGCATTTATACTGTCTTGTTTTCCGTATCTCTTTAGACCAACCAGTGATGAAGTGCCCCCCAGACACCATATGCTATCCTGGGCCCACAGTGGCCCATAGTGCTCTGTAGGGACAGAATTCTCCCTCAGGAGATGGCTGCAGTGTTCTGAGCCAGACTTCAACCAAACCAGGGAGAGGACAGCTGGGCTCTTCCCACCTTCTCTGTCTATACTCATCTCCCTGTTCTGGGCACTTCTAACTCCTTTCCTAACTCCCAGGCAAGTTCATATTCTCAACCATCTAGCTGAGATATTGCCTGCTGTATAAGTCAGTGTAGTCTGGAGAAACACAACCAATGGGATATGCCTGTATATCTGGAAAGAGATTTACTATAAGGAATTGGCTTCCATGATTGTGGAGGCAGGTGAGTCCAGTGTGGGCTAGCTTGCTAGAGACCCAGGAAAGTGTGTGGTGCAGTTCTAGTCCAAAGGCAGTCTTCTGGAGAATTCTCTCTTGCTTAGGAAGACCCGTCTTTTTGTTCTATTCAGGCCTTCAACTCATTGGATGAGGACACACACACACAGACACACACACACACACACACACACACACACACTATGGAGGGTAAGCTGTTTCTTTAAAGTTCACCAATTTAAATTTTAATCTCATCCAAAAGCACCCTCCCAGTTGGCAAATAAAATTAACCATTCTACCTGCTAACTAGGGCAGTGGCATAAATCATGGGACTCTAACCTTACCCTGACATATGATTATCACGTGTGCCCATCTCAAGCCAACTTTGTACAAATGTTGCTGCTACTGCTGATGTTATTATTGGTGGTGGAGAAGGGGATACTAGAAGGAAGAAAAGGAGCTCACTTCTTTGGGTCAGCCTGAGGTTTGTTCTGCTGAATAACGTGCTCTTTTCTAGAGTAGGGATTGGCAAACTTCAGCCTGATT
The DNA here is from genome assembly GCF_008692635.1 of Crocuta crocuta. NCBI lineage: Eukaryota > Metazoa > Chordata > Mammalia > Carnivora > Hyaenidae > Crocuta > Crocuta crocuta. The sequence continues at coordinate 13,194,408 of NW_027531893.1, forward strand.
CCTATTTTTGTGAATAAGGCTTATTGGAACACAGCCATTCGCTTACAAATTGTCTGTATCTGCTTTCATGCTACAATGGCAGCGTTGAGTATTGGTACAGGGATGGTATGGCCCATAAATATTTACTATCTGGTCCTTTACACAGAAAGTTTGCCAAAACCCTTTTTAAAAGCATGGACTCTGTAGCCAAGCTCTCTGGTTTTCATTCCCCACTCTTCTCCCTACTGATTGTGTGATTTGACCAAGTTACTTAAGCTCTCTGTGCCTCAGGCTCCTCTTCTGTGTATTGGGAGTAATAATAGCATAGTCATAGATATATACTTGTAAAGTGCTAGTAACGGGCCCGTCTAAGTCAGTGCTCCAGTGTTGGCTGGAGCTTATGCTTAGCAGGCATTTGCTTTCCTGAAGGTACGTGAAGGTTGACAGGACCAATTTGGCTGGAGAACTGTTGGGAAGTATTTTTTGAAGGTGGTGGTCAGCAAGAAGAAAGGGCTCTTAGGAGTGGATTAGTAGAAAGTTTGACATGCAGGGGTGCCTGGGTGGCTTAGTCGGTTAAGCGTCCGACTTTCGCTTAGGTCATGATCTCGCGGNCCCAAGACAACTGCATTAAATCTGTCACTCATCAGTGCTTTTAAGGGCATATGGATTGGATGTATGTGTTACCATGCTGTTTCTAAGGTGGGCACTATGTGAGAGCAAGAACAGCTCCCAGAAGCTGGTTGCAAAATTCTGTGCGTCCGGCGCCTCCCAGGGACAGTTGCAGTCTGTTGGGGTCTCTGGATGTAGGTAATTCCTGAAGATCCAAGGGGATATGTTTCTAGCAGTGCAATGTGAGACACCACCACAGACAGTAGGGAGGAGACTCAGGGAGGACTGAGCCTAACCAGTGCTCACACAGCAAGCATCTACTTTTCCTATAATGGCTGGCCCTAGGCATAAGACAGTCACCACCATCAGTGTGGCCACTGTAAGCAAGAATTGCAAGTGGCTTACCATGGGTGAAATTGGGTTGGCAGATACATTTTATTTAGCCTAAGCAATGTTTTTAAAAACTGAGCTAAGGTTTAGAAATCTAGGGATTTTGCACACACACAGACATACACAGACACACACACACAAAATGTCAATGTCTTCCTTCTCTTGAAACATTAGGAAATGCAACAAGAGCCCACCTTCCCAGATGACAGCAGTTGACTCATATTGGGTATCCTGTGCACTCTGGTTCCCCCGCAGTCCCCACCACTCCCTTTTGTCTTACATCAGGCCTTGTAACTCACTCCTGGTACCTGAGCAGCCTCTGTAGGCATGCATTTTCAAATTCTATGCTACATGTTTGCTATAAGTGCCAGGAGAAGGAGGTTTTTTTTTTAAGAGCACAGTCTGTAGCTGATGAGTTCTTTCTCAATAAAGTTCATTTCTGACTAAAATAAAGTTCCTGTAAATTCTGTCATCATGGGAAAGTGGGGCTGAAGCAGTCTCTGACTTTACACATGGGGAAATCAAGATTTTATTATTTATTTATTTATTTATTTATTTATTTATTTATTTATTTTATTCAAGGTAATAATA
>NW_027531893.1:13196050-13213205 GCF_008692635.1 Crocuta crocuta
TTTTATTAAAGGGAATAATATTCAAGTTCTTTAACTCCTGGTGTATTTGTGTGTGTGTGTGTGTGTGTGTGTGTGTGTGTAGAAGACAGAGGTGGGGAGAGGAAAGGGGAGGGGAAGAAGAGGAAGGGAGACAGATTTGCAGAGAGATAAGAAAGTTATATTGACAGGGGCTGTAGAGGAAACCTTTTCTCTTCTGAGAAAACATTTTTGTTAGTCTGAAAACAGAAATCCACCCCCCCCACCACCACCCCTGGAATTGTTAAAAAGGAAGTGTCTATCCTTCTCTTCACCTGATCCGTCCCTCCTCTGTCAGATATGGAGACATATCCGTGTCTGATTGGCAAGATTGGGAAGATGGGATCTGAAGGTGATTTAGCTCATCCTCTTGGGCTTTCTTTTGGGGCGCTGTTTTTTTTTTCCCCAGCCACGGGTGACTTATGTGGAGCCAGTGTACCTGGGTCAGGGCTTGGGTCTGGCCTGTGGAGACAGGAGCAGATGTCCACCTCTTTCCGTCTCCACGCCTGGGGCCCAGGACAGTTCTCTTGCAGCTGGTGCTCCTCTCTAGCAGATCCAAGGATCCAGACTCAGGAGCAGATACAAAGGAGCCACGTTGTGGTCATAGGTCCAAGCCATACCTTCCAGCCCAGTGTTACCAATAATAAAGCCTATATGTTAGCCAGCAATTAATTTCTGTGCCCATTTCTCAATTTGTTCATAATGCAAAGGAAAAAAGAGGGTGTTTCTAAATAGCACATGATAGAGATCTCAAAAGGGACAGCAGCCAAACTTCTCCATGGGCTCATACAGATCAAGGAACAAGGAAATGACCTTCAGCAGCAAGGTCAGTGTCTGCTTTGGGCGCATTGGTGTACACCACATCCCACATCCTAACTCATTTGCGTTCATCAGTGGTTGTTACTGCAGACAGTCAGTCATGGGCCAATTACACCCCTGTGCACAGGGAATTGTAACCAGTTTACCCAACAAACAGAGGGGATGGCACTCTGTGGGATGCATACTATGGTTGACCAGTTGGCCAGCTGTTCTGCTCTTATTGTTCTCCATCAAGTTTTTTTCAATTTTATTAATTTTTACCAAGAGAGGGAGGAAACTGAATGGTTTGGCAGGCCAGATAAGAAACCAAGATCTCTGTATATCGATCACTACCAAACATTGACCTCTCTAGTTCCCAAGATCATCAGAAACCATTAGATCTGTTTAACAACAGGGCTTTTTGAGATAGCCCCATTCATTCCAATGCCAAGGCTAATGTGTTCACAGGCGTCAAGGTTTCTTGCTGCCTGACAATCTTTGTGTTGAAAAGATATCTTTAGTTTTTTTAAGTTTATTCATTTATTTTAAGAAAGATAGAGAGTGCAAGAGTGGGGAAGGGGCAGAGACAGAATCCTAAGCAGGCTCCACACTATCAGAGCAGTCTGACATGGGACTTGAACTCATGAACTGTGACCTGAGCTGAAATCAAGAGTCAGATACCTAACCAACTGAGCCACCCAGGCGCCCCAAAAAGGTATCTTTAAAATACATTAACTCAAAAATTCATATGAACAAATGTCTCCTAGGGAGTATGAGACTCTAGTGTAAGCATGGGGTGTCTCTTAATTGCCAATTGTAGTGCAGTCATTGACTTCATCTAGAATGTTCCCACCTTCTGCATGGAAAATTTATTTGCCCACCTTGGTTTTACTTCCTTTCTGCAACCTTAGTCATTGAGAGAGGCACTATCTCATTTACACAGACAACCACATATTATATGATTTGTTTATGTAAAATGTCCAAGAAAGGTAAATCCATAGAGACAAAATGTAGATTCATGGTTGCCTAGAGCTAGAAGTGGGAACAGGGATTAGCTGTAAGTGGGCATGTGGGATCTCACTGGGGTGATGAAAATGTGCTACAAGTAGACTATGATGATGGTCACACAACCTGGAAAATTTACTAAAAATTGTTTAAATGGGTAAATGTTATGGTCTATAATTTATATACCTCCATAGAGTTGTTCATCAAAAAAAGAAGAAAAAGAAGAAAGTGAAGTAGACACTGTGGCAGTTGTGTCCTGCTCACACCTCCAAGACTTTTAGTTTTCATACAGGCTCCCTGGCTCCACCTCCAATCCTAGAACTTCTTGCCTGGGGGCTTTCTCTGGCCACCAGAGCCCACTGTGCCCACATATGTGGCAGACTGCAGACTCATGTCCCTTGAGAACATCCCTTAACCACTAACTGCTAGGAATTAGAGTACAAATAGCCCAGCTCTCTTGCTTTATGGACACATCTTACATGGCATTTTCCAAAATTATCCAAGTAGGATTGAACTCCAGTTTGTCATATTGGTCACTTGCTTGAAGACATCCATCTTATAGTCTTTTTACTTCCCCTTCCTGCCTCAATTTCCTACTCTTTCCTTCTGGTGTTTTCTGGGATCCCCAATGAAATATATTATCACTTCCACTTATGTCTTTGTCTCAGGATATAGTGGAAATTTATAAGAACTAAGAGTTGATTAAACAATTTAAATTGAAGTTAAGCCATAGACCTTGGGGTCTGATTGCCTGGGTTAGAGTCTGAGCCCTACCTTACTTGCTACTTCTGTGACTCTGCCTAAGTTCCTTGTCCCTAAAGTCTCCTAGCTCTCATCTGTCCAGTCAGGGTACCATAGTGTCTATGTGACAGGGACAGTGTGAGGATGTAGTGCAGCTGGAGCTCTTCACAGAGGAATTGGCACATAGTAACTGTGTAATAAGATGTAATTATATGTGATTTTATGGGGTGATGACTGATCCATCAAATAATCACAGACATTTGAACCTGAAAAAAAAAAAAGATTGGTTGGATTTCCTGGGACTTATTCACAGAGTGTGCCTCTGCAGCCAAGATCATAAAGCTTTGGGCTTGTTGCTTGGGTAACACAAGTACCACCATCATCAAATGACACTGGCCCCTCGAGGGTTGGGCAGAACGTGGAACAGATGATGCCTTATTGTGTCTTGATGAACAAACTGGATTGAATACTTCTCCAGAGGGACTCATTTAACAAAAGTGATTATCAAAAATTAGTAGAATTAGTTTTATAACCTTCTGAAAAGAAGTGGACATGATCATATTTTATTTGATTCTGTGTTAAGCCTGGGTTGCTCATCGGATAGACAAGCAATCGTGCTGTGACTGTTTGTAGACTTTGAAAAGTTATTTTCCTTACCTTGACCTAGAGGCTCGCCTGTAAGAAGGAAATAGCAATGCTCGCCTCAGAAGGGTATCTTGAAGATTATATGACTCAGTTTATGTAAAGAGAACTGTACAAGGTGTAGCTTGTAGCAGATGGTCAGCATTCACCCTTTTTCTTTTTAACTCCTCTGTTAATGCTTCTCCAGTGATGCTAACTTGGCTAGGAATTTGGTTCCTTCAACCTGTAGGAAATAGAGCATGTGCCAGAGCTTAAGTGACCCTCATTAAATTGGCAGAAATAATCCAGCACACATGGCAAATGTGTGGCACATACACCACCATTCCCATTTCTACAGCAATAGCAGACATTACTAATCGATCATCGCTCTTTTCATTTGAGTTTGGATACAGTCTCAGAATCTTTTCCAGCAGAGCACTCTAGGCCACCACTACCAACTGATCAAATTTGGCATGCAAGATGAAATTTGTGTGCCAGCTTCCAGTGTCAGCTTAAAAATAATGGAGTTGAGTACAAATTCTGGAACTCAATAAATACTTACTAGGTGGACAACTAAAGAATAAATAAATGCAAGGAGATTATTTAATACTGCCATCACCTATGTCTTTACTAACAATCTTGCTCAGAGATCAAGCCCAAATTCCTCAGAGTTCCCTCACCTATAATGTACATCTTTCCTTAATGACAGAAAGTTTTAGAGAATACCTGGAATACTCATAATTATAGTCCCAAAGGAACAGCCTTAGAAAATCTATATATTGGTATGATCTTCTCTTGGGAGATTAAATCTCCTTAAGTTATAGCATTTCTGTCCAGTGCTGGCTCCACAGAAACTTTCCAGAAGTCTAAGTTATCTGAAGAGCTATTCTGGTGATGATGGAGAAATCCTTAATTGGTAGAACATAGCCAACTATTTTCTGACCAGGAGGCACGTCTCAAAACTGTATGTCAGAAGGCTGTGACTGAGCTCCAGTGCTGAGGCTGATGGTGATCTCCTTAGGAAATTGGTTTTAGCCATAGGAGTCATGGCTCTTTTAAAGCAAAAAGACCAGCATCAGACCTCAAGTCTGCAATTCCAAATATCCCATGCCGTTTACAGTCACCACAAGATTAATTCATGGTCCAATGTCTGCTTTGCTTTCTATTATAAATGTAAAAGTATTATATTTGTATAATTATGAAAATTAAACACATTTATTATAAATGCAAAAAATCTGAAAGAAGAAAACAAAATCATCTGTAGATTCACCACTCAAAGATAGTATTAAAATCTGAGGTATTTCCAGGGCACCTGGGTGGTTCAGTGGGTTGAGTGTCAGACTCAGGGTTCATAGGATCAAGCCCCACATTGGGCTCTACAGTGATGGCATGAAGTCTGCTTGGGATTCTCTCCATCTCTGTCTGCCCCTCTCCCCTAAATAAATAAACTTGGGGCACCTGGATGGTTCAGTCAGTTAAGCCTCCGACTTTGGCTCAGGTCATGATCTCACAGTTTTTGGGTTCAAGCTCCACGTTGGGCTCTGTGCTGACAGCCAGCTCAGAGCCTGGAGCCTGTTTTGGATTCTGTGTCTCCCTCTCTCTCTGACCATGCCCTGCTCATGCTGTCTCTCTCTCTCTCTCTCTCTCTCTCTCTCTCTCTCTCAGAAATAAACATTTAAATAAATAAATAAACTTAAAAAATATGGGGTATTTCCATCTTGTCATATTTCAACGCATATTTAAGCATGATTACGGTTGTGTATTACAAATATTACACACAAACCTTTATGTCCTGGAGGCTTTTTAAAATTTTAACTTTATGGGGGCACCTACGTGGTTCACTTAGTTAATAAGCATCTGACTTTGGCTCAGGTCATGATCTCCCAGTTCATGAGTTTGGGCCCCACAGCAGGCTCTGTGATGACACCTCAGAGCCTGGAGTCTATTTCAGATTCTTTGTCTCTCCCTCTTCCTGCCCCTTCCCCACTCATGCTCTGTCCCTTTCTCTCTCTTTCTCTCTCTCTCAAAAATAAATAAACATTTAAAAAATTAGAGAAGACAGAAGATTTCTCCATGTTTTTGCAACCACTCCACATATATTTTAGTTGCATAAACAGTCCAATAAATGAATATACCATAATTTACTTAACCATTAGATGATATTGTTCAAAGTTAAGTTGCTTCTGATGTTTTGCTTTGTAGAGATGCTATGATGACTATAATTACATATATAAAGTTCTTTTTTTCTATTCAGTTTAATAAATTCACCTGTTTTGGTATGTTTACACTTATGCAGCCATTACCACAATCTAATTTTAGAACATTTCCATCAGGCCCAAAAGAAATTATGTGCCCATTATCCATCACTCCCCGTATCCCCCTGCCCCCAGTCTCTGGAAACCACTAAGCATCTTTCTGTCTCAATAGATTTGCTTATTCTGGACATTTTATGTAAATGAAATCATACAGTATATGGCCTTTTGTGTATGACTTCTTTCTTGAGCATGTTTTTGGGACTCATCCATGTGCTGGCATAAATCAGTACTTAATTCCTTTATCTGGTTAAATAATTGTTCAAAGTGCCATGCATGTTTTCACCACACTAGAGATCTTTCTCTCTCATTCCTTCTCAGTTTATAAGACTCAGTTTGTTCAAAACTGGCTTCCCCTTTCTCAACTCAAGCCCTGCTAACCTTCTTTTCCTGTTCTAGTCCATTCTAGTTCGTTTCTCTGTCTCCTCTGAAATTTTCAGTGTTTTATTTTATTTATATTCAGGACTCTAACCCATCTGGAATTTCCTTATACTTGAACTAAGACAAGAACTCAACATTATTTTCTTCCAATGGAAATTTTAGTTAAACTACATTACCCTACTGGATTCAAGTATCACCTTTGTTATATATTTGAGTTCTCTGTAAGAGATTTAGGTGAGCTCTTTTTTTTTTTTTTTTTCCTATTCCAAAGCCAGAAATACCATATTTATATGCTTATATTTGACTTCATTATATATTCAAATATCATTGAAGGCACGTATGTCCCTGCCATTCATTTACTTATTGGCTGTTTTAGAGCATTTCCTTTTCTGTTTGTTTAATCCAATCTCCTTTCCCTCCCCTTACCACTGATAGCAAACTGCTGATATTCTAATCAATACTGGGGTTTTTAGTTAATTTTATTAATTTGGGGAAGGCTTGCATTTTATTTATTTAAATAAATAAAATTATAACAAACTTATTTAAATAAATTGTTTACATTGTTCTCACTCAAGAACATAGTATTTATTTTCACTGTTACAGATCTCATGAAATTCAATGAGATTTTGGAGATCATTTTAAAAATAGTTTTCTTCATAGAAGTCCTGAGTCTTCTTAAGTGGTTTTCTAAGTTATTTTATAGTTGGTGCTGTTGTGACTGGGATATTTTTTCCATCCAATATCTCCTCATATCCATTTCAGAGTCATTATTTTTAGTATGTAGAAATGCTATTAATATTGTGTAATGTCATTGTTTCCAGTCACTTCACAAATGCACTTCTTGATTCTACCAGGATCATTGTTTTGTTCTTTTATTTTTGCTGGAGTCTCTTAGTTTTTCTCAGTGCCCAGAGCAAGCCATCAGGAAGAAGAGTCTTCTTTTCCAATAGTTAGCTGATTATTTTATTTTCTTGTCTAAACACATTTTCAGAACTTCTGAGATTATGTAAACGTTTTAATTTTTTGCCATTTTAAACTATGTAAATTTTTTGTTCAATGGCCTTCGTTATATTTAGGTAACTTCTTTCTATTAATGTGTTAGTTGGTGACTTTTCGGGAATGACTGCCACCTTTAATCAAATGGCTTCTCAGCTTCACCTTTAATCTAACTGATATAATTAGTGGATTATGTTGATACCTTCCCTGGTTTCAACCTGCCTTGAATTCCTGGAATAAGCTCTTCCTGGTCATAACACTTTATTTCTTTGATGCTAAAAACTTACTCAAAGGATTCGTCTTTATTCATAAGTAAGATTTACTCATCGTTTTCTTGTTTGGTACTGTCTTTATCAGATTGGGTTTGAAAAGAATTGAAAACCTTCTCATTACTTTCTATAGAAGAAGTTACCTGCCCAGGCTACACATAAGAACTCTCTGGATGTTAATACCTGGCACAACACAGACAAATTAGAGAGGAATAACTGGGAGCAAGGTTTGGATAGCATTAGCTTAAAAAAAAATTACCTGGTGATTTCGTCATTCAGTCAAGTCTGAAAACCAGTGTGTATGATTAGGAATTGTTTAAATAACACTAGAGCAATCTAGTTTTTTTGTTTGTTTTTACATAAGGTTAACATAGAACTCAGCAATGAACCTCTCTGATCTGGGGGTCTTTTTAATGCTAAATCTTTCATATCTTTAGTAGCTGGTTTCTTCAAGTTTGTCAACTTCTCTTGGGTCATTTAAAATATTTTTTCAATAAACCATTTCATCTCAGTTATCAAATGTGTTGCCATAGAATTGCTTATGATACTCTCTTCCGTTTCTCTTCTATAATTTTGGTTCAGTCTTTTTTTAAATGATTTGTTTTAATGTTTATTGATTTTTGAGAGACAGAGCACGAGCATGGGAGGGGCAGAGAGAGAAGGAGAGAATGTGAGCTGGGGATGAGCAGGGAGAGAGGAAGACCCAGAATCTGAAGTAGGCTCTAGGCTCTGAGCTGTCAGTACAGAGCCTGATATAGGGCTTGAAACCATGAACTGTGAGATTATGCCCTGAGCTAAAGTTGGATGCTTAACCAACTGAGCCACCCAGGCAGTTTAAAAATAAAGTTTTTTTTAAATTTATTCTGAGAGGGAGTGCCCATGCGCCTGCGAACAGGTGAGGGGCAGAGACAGAGGGAGGGAGAGACTTCTGCTCACAGCACAGAGCCCAATGAGGGGCTCGATCTCACAAACCATGAGATCATGACCTGAGCCAAAATCAAGAGTTGGACCCTTAACTGACTTAGCCATTCAGGAACCCCAAGTCCTCTATTTGGTAGAACTATATTTTCTATTTTCTTTAATCAGACATGGCCAGGTGTGTTAATCAACATAATGACTCAATGTTTGTATATATTACAAAATGATGACAATTAGCCTAGTTAACACCTGTCCCCATACATAGTTGCAAAGTTTTGTTTTCTTGTGGTGAGAACTTTTAAGATCTATTTTTTAAAGCAACTTTCATAAATAAAGTACAGTATTATTAACTATAGTCACCATGCTATCTATCACATCCCCATGACTTACTTATTTTATAACTGGAAGTTTGTACCTTTGACCCCCTTCACCCAATCTGGTTTTTTTTTTTTAAGTTTATTTATTTATTTTGAGAGAGACAAGAGACAGACATAGCATGAGTGAGGGACGGGCAGAGGGAGACAGAGAATCCCAAGCAGGCTCCACTGTCAACACAGAGCTTGACGTGGGGCTCGAACTCATGAAACTGCGAGATCATGACCTGAGCCGAAACAGAGTCCAATGCTTAATCGACTGAGCCACCCAGGTGCCCCCTATCTGGTATTTTAAAAAATGAGCACTTTTGAGTTTATTTTCCTCTCTGCTACCTATGCTTTCTATTCCATTACTTCCAGATTCTATCATTATTAGTTTTCTATTCAGAATTTCTTTGTTTATTTTGTTCTTATTCTAACCTCATGGGGTTTATAACAACTTCCCTTGTTGTTTTATTAGTCATTCTTTATAATGAAAGCACGAAAGTCTATTAATTTTCCTCTGACTACAGCTTTTGTTATATTCCATAGATTCTGTTACAACGTATTCTCTTATTTATTGCTGTAAAAAAGACTGAATTTTGTTGTCTAGAATTATGTTTCTCAATTTTTAACATACAAAATAGGTATTTCTAACATTATTAGATTATTATTGGAGAGAACTTGGCTTGAGCAAAATCTCTTTTATTTTATTTGTTAAGCCTGTCTTATGTCTATTGTATATGGCAGATTTCATGGATTTTAGAAAATATATTTATTTTCTGTTAAGGTAAGCATATTTCTGTATATAGCTACTAAATTGAGTTTATAGTTTGCACAATGCAATTTCTCCATGCCTTTACTTATTTTTACTTCTATTTATCTGCTTGATATGGAAAATAAGTGTATTGATTTCTTCAGATAGGTATGTATTATTTTATCAAGTCCCTATTGTTTTTCTAATAGTTTTCAGTTTTTGTGCTGTATGCTTGGCACTTCTTCAGGTATTTCTGTTAGTTTGTTTGTTTGTAGGCTTCATATTCAGTGTGGAGCCCAGTGCAGGGCTTGAACTCACCACCCTGAGATCAAGACCTGAGCTGACAGCTCAGAGCCTGAGGCCTGCTTCAGATTCTGTTTCTCCCTCTCTCTCTTCTCCTTCCCTGCTCATGCTCTGTCTCTCAAAAACTAAAATGTTTCAAAAAAATCTTTCAAAGAGTCAGAAGCTTGATTGACTGAGCCATCCAAGTGCCCTGCTCCAAGTGCACTTGTTAATATGAATCATTTATTGGAGCATTATGGCCATCCTAGGAGAAGGGTGAGATGTCCCCCCAGAAGGAGACGAATGGGGAAAAACTTGCCAAATCTCCAGAGTTAATAAGAAGTAGATGCAGATTCAAACCAGGCTGCTTTCTTTGTATCCAGAGGCTTGCTCTCCGTCACCCGGCATCTGACCCCTCGGGCATGACCGACTCTCCCCTCTTGCAAGTGGCCCCCGTTACGTGGCTAGTGTGGGTCCCCTCTCTTCTTAGAGACTCTTTCTGGAGCTGCTATCAGTGGCTCCCACAGGACTGCCAGACCCAAGCCAGGATGATAATCACCCTTTGCTGAGATGTTTCTGGACTATGACTAAGAAAATGATTCATTCATTGATCCAGCAAAATTCAATTGAACACCTCCTATGTGCCAGGTACTTAGTGCTGGGAATAGAGCAGTGAACAAAACAGACAACACCTAGGGCGCCTGGGTGGCTCAGTCGGTTGAGCGACTGACTTCGGCTCAGGTCATGATCTCACGGTTCGTGGGTTCTAGCCCCATGTTGGGTTCTGTGGTGACAGCCAGCTTAGAGCCTGGAGCCTGTTTCGGATTCTGTGTCTCCCTCTCTCTCTGACCCTCCCCTGCTCATGCTATCTCTCTCTCAGAAATAAATAAAACATTAAAAATTAAAAAAAAAAAAAAAACAACAAGACAACACCTACCCTCATGGAGCGTGTGATCTATTTGGGGGTTGCGGAGGGAGACAGACATTAAACCTAAAATTGTGATCTGTGATTTATTTATGCACGGTAACAAGTGCCGCAGAAAACAGCACCAAGTACGGGCAACCAGGAGTGCTGGCTGGGGCAGTGCAGTTTCATCGGGATGGTCAGGAAAGGCCTAACTGAGAAGGTGTCCTTTGTGCAGAAGCTTGACCAAGGTTTGGGGTGGGGGGAGGCACGCAGATACCCGGGTGAAGAGCACTGCAGGCAGAATGAATAACCAGGGCACTGCAGTGAGGCGGGCCTGCCTGGTGTGTCCCAGACCGGAAGGGAGTAATGGGGGAGAGGAGTAGCTCAGGAGGTGAGAGGTAGGAGCTTAAGAGCAGCTTCAGAGTGTGTGAACTCTGGTGGGGGGACAGGGAGCACAGTCTTGATTTAAGGGCAAATGGAGACCCTGAATTAACAATTCTTGGGGCGCCTGGGTGGCTCAGTCGGTTGAGTGTCCGACTTTGGCTCAGGTCATGATCTCACAGTTCGTGGGTTCGAGCCCCGCGTTGGGCTCTGTGCTGACAGCTCAATGCCTGGAGCCTGCTTCAGATTCTGTATCTCCTTCTCTCTCTGACCCTCCTCTGCTCACGCTGTCTCTCTCTCTCTCTCTCTCAGAAATAAATAAAACATTAAAAAAAAATAAAACACAGCAATTCTTTTGAAGCTGTGCTGGGAAGGGAACAGAAACTTTGGATGGATGCTGGAGAGAGAAGTGGGGTCAAGGGAGGGATATTTGCATTTGTTTGTTTGTTTAATGTCTATTTGCTTTTGCGAGAGACAGGGGTGGGGAGGGTTGGAAGGGGTGGGGGAGGGGCAGAGAGAGAGGGAGACACAGAATCTAAAGCAGACCCCAGGCTCTGAGCTGTCAGCACAGAGCCTGACACGGGGCTGGAATTCTCAGACCATAAGATCATAATGGGAGCTGAAGTCGGAAGCTTAACCAATGGAGCCACCCAGGTGCCCCATTTGTGTTTGTTTTTAATCAGAGAAGTGGCAGTAAGTTTGGATGGTGGAGGGAACGATGATGACAAAGGACAGACGAAGGGAAGAGTTGGAGCGGTCCATACTTGGGGTGCGGGCTCCCGGGCAAGTGGAGGAGGGGCCCTCAGGCAGGAGCCATTGTGGTTCGTCCATCAAAACCCACTCAGCACTCCAGAGCAGGGGAGTGGGGAAGTGAGGCCCAGGCAAGTGAGGAAGGGAGAGGAGGGCCAGGAGGTGGAGGGGAGTGTGAACTTGTGGCCTGAGGCCTGGGAGGGTGTGCGGACTAGCAGAATGAGAGCATAGAGCACCCTCGAAGTTCCACCCGTGGCCCAAGGTCATAGAGGGAGAGTCTATCCCTTTGTGGTGGCTGTGGGATGTGACACTTAGGAGCTGTGGCAGCTGCGTGTCTTCTACACAGAGCGTCGCTCTGCCATGAGGATCAACACACATTGGGAGGGAAGCAGAGGCAAGGGGTGAGGCACCTGGCTTGCGTGTTTGGGTCTCTGGTTCCCACTGTCCCCAAGGCTTAGCTCTGTCCCTGACCTCCGTTCAGGTCAATGGGTCGGTCTCCCCACACACCTCCACATACCAGGTATGGACACAGAGACTGGCCTGAGTGGCTTCAGTCAGTGGGAGGTTCACTCTCAGATTTGAAAAGCAGTTCGAGGGTAGGCCGCTACAGCAGATCGAAAAGCGTCAGGGCCCGAGGCCACTTCTGTCTTTCTGGCTCATCGTCTCTAGCGCTGGCTTCTGTCCTCATGGACACAAACTGGCTGCTGGCCTTCCAGCTATCTTTCCTCCATTCCAGACAGAAAGGACACTCATCCCAACCAACGTAGCACCCTCTCCCGAGGGATTTCTTGGAAGCTGCACATGTTTACTGCTCTTTCTTCGATCACCCTTAACGACAAGGAAAGCCGGGAGCCATTGCTTTGTACGGGCACACAGTCACCCTAAATAAATCAAGAGTCTTTATCAAGCAAGAAGGGAACAATGGATGTTTGGTAGGCAGCTTGCAGACTCCAGCATTGTCGATTATGCTTTTAACAAACTACTTTTTCCCTTAAGTCTTTTTGGAGTGGATTCCTGAGGTCTATGAGCAAAAGATAATCGGAAGACAAGACACTGAGTAATCACAGTGGCTAAAGTACGGGTCAGGATGGGGGTGCAGAACAGTCTGCAAACAAGACGGGAAACGATGAGTTTGTGAGGACGAGGCTGGACCTACCAACCCAAAGATACAGGGCCAGGTGCAAACTTCAGTCACATGGGAAACCTTCGAGAGGGCTGAGTGTAAATTTAAAATAAAAGGATATTTGGACAAAAAATATTTGTGATTTAATGCAGCGGCTCCTCCCAAGCCTTTTTTTTTTTTGTAAGATGGTATCTTTTTAACTTTTTCTCTTTTTTTATGGACTTTTTCCTGAGCCCTTCCCTATTCTGCACCTCCAGTAAGATGAGTCTTCGTTAACCAGGGTTTGAGAAAGTCCAAAATGACAGAACAACTACTGCAAATTAAGCGGCATTTTTCATTTATACATCCCGACAGCACTTGAAAAAAGTATATGCACTTGAAAAAACAGATCTCCTGTTATTTATTTGCCCAACAGATGATGCTTGGTGCGTGGAAGGAATCACACCCCTCTAGAAGTCGTGATTCGTGAGATAGTGCGTAAAGCGCTTCAGTGGTGTTCCGTCTGTGAGGGAGAGACCAGCCCTGAATAGCCCGGCCTAATGTCACTGCAGGGCACTCATCGCTGTCTGGTGTTGCTTGTGGACATAAGTAGCTGGTCTCACCTCTGTGTGCCCACTAGAATGTAAGCCCCGTGAGCACAGGGCCCCGCATGAGCACCCTCCTGGGCATCGAGTAGGCTCTCAATTAATATTTGGTCAAGTCTTGAATACAGGGCTTGACATATAGTAAGTCCTCAATGAATGTTAGCGCTGTCTCTCTCCATTATCATCATCACCACCACCATCATCAGACTCTGTGGCCCCAGGGCCCTACTGGGCACCACTGACACACACAATAAACATTTATTTTATTTTACTTTTTAAAGTTTATTTATTTGGGGAGGGGGCAGAGAGGGAGAGGGAGAGAGGGAATCCCAAACAGGCTCCATGGTATCAGTACAGAGCCTGTCACAGGGCTTAATCTCACGAACCATGGGATCATGACCTGAGCTGAAATCAAGAGTCAGCCGCTTAACCGACTGAGCCAAGCAAGTGATGCTAAACAGTGTTTGTAAAGGAAAAGAAAGATGCCTGCCAAGATCGTGTGCGAGCTGACCTGGAGTGGGTCCTTCTTTCAAACAGCACAGCGTTCGGGGGAGGGAAGGGGCTGTGAGAGCTCAGGGGTCGGAGGGCTGGTCCCGTGGAAGGTCAGATAATCCTGCAAGCAGTGTGGTGGTTTCTGGTCTGTCACGTGTCCTTTCTTCAAGCAGGTGTCTCCCCACTCCATCACCCGCAGCCCCGCCCCACACATGCTACCCTTGCACATGGCTGGGGGTTCCTTCCGCACGGAATGGATGCCAGCCCCACTTAGGACCCCTGCTTTTCCTTGCTGTCTTCAGATGGAGTCTGTGGGAAAGTCTGCGGTCAGAGGAAAGTTATTTGCTACCTAGAGCTCCCTCTGCTGATACACGGGGTGGACAGTTCCCTGGAACAGCAGTGTGTGTCAGACAGTCAGGTGCCTGGCCGGTCGCGACGCCTGCCGGTGTCTGTGGTCTGATCAGAGACTGTTTTTCTCGTCTTGGGTCGAGTGGGAGGTGGGGAATACAGGTGATGCGTGTTTGNGTGCCCAGGGATCATGGTGCTTTGCGTGTGCTTGTCTGAAAGAACCAGATGCCTAGGATGCGACCATGTTCTGTGCCTCCTCCTACCGACACTGCCAAACAGGTGACCCGTGTTGATGATTTCAGTGCAATGTTGAAGTGAAACCAAGGGAGAGGTTTAAACATTTTTAAGAGCAAAGTCAGGGTCAAAACAGAGCTTGGGTCAAAACAGGCTTTAATAAACCAAAAAGAAACAGACACATTAAGATTAAGACAAATTAAGATAAATAAAAAAGTATTTGACTACATTTGACTCTTAGGTTGAAGTTTATCTGAATTCGCAAGAAGGCGTGCCATGCCCTAGCTCTCTGGTACTTTCTCTCCGGAGTACAGAAGGGAAGAGCATTTCTTTACAGACCAGCCTGCCAGCATGGGCAGGCTGGCATTCCTTCTATACTGCCGCTGGCCAAGGCCAACACTTCATATGAAATATAGGACCCTCTGTTTTATACGCTACCCTGATCCCTGTCCCCCAGCAGCCTTAGGACAGAAGTATTCTTTTTCTTCATCTTTTACACACTGGAATAATGAGGTTCGGTAATGTTAAGCAACTTGCCTAAAATCACACAGCTAAAAAGTTGCTCAGATAGTGATGGGTTCTGCGAAGCACTTGTAAGCACCAGGCTCTAATCCACCAGCTGGTGTTTATTCTGTGCCTGAATTTTACTCTGTGCCCTGCACTATGCCAAGTGCCAGAGAGAGAAGAGATCCTTGCCCTTGGGGATACTTGGAGTCTTTTATCAAAATGGAGGACTAGATTTAGTGCCTCTTCCTCCAGGCAGCCTTCCCAGACTGCCCCCTTTTTCCCCTCTGATACCTTTGGATACTCATCATTGACACTTTCCTACTGTTTATTAATGAAATGAACAATACCTAACATTTACTGAGCACTTATTATGTTCCAGTCTTTATAGAAAAACCGTTTATACGTGTTACCTCACGTAGTCCTTTGAAGAAATCTATGAGAAAGGCCCTATTATTATGTCCCATTTTACAGATGAGGAAATTGAGGCATAGAGAAGGTAAACAGTACATGCTAGAAGTCTCAGTTAACAAGCAACAGAGTTGGGCACCTGTCTGACAGACACCTCCTTGAGGGTGAAGACCTCTTCACTGATTCCCCCCATCCAGCCCCTAGCTTAGCACTGGGCACACCCAAGAGCTCAGAACAAATTGCTCTCTGATCTCTCCCCTCATTTGAAAGTGATGACCAAACAAGACTTGCGTGTGCGGATGCGGAGGGAATCCCACAAATCAGTTGGAACTTCCTTAGAGCCCTGGCTCTCAGTTAACATGAGAATAAGAACCATATTTAAAAAGAAAAAAAATCCTTAGGGAACCTTCTTCATATCTATTTTTCTTTTGCCCAGCGTGGTTCCTGGTGCATAATAGGGTCCAATACATCTGTGTTGAATGACTGAATGAGCTTTAAAAATTCTAAAGAGACTTGCTGCTGTTGTCACGGCCACCGCTGCTAGAGTATTTCAGCCCCGTTTTCTACATCAGGCTCTGTGTAGCTTCTCCAGGTGCTGTCTGTCTGTCTTGGGGCAAGAAGATAATCTCGGCGACCCTAGTAGCTTGCGGTTCTGCCCTCCTATCTCAGGTGATTTTTCATCCTGAAAACCTCACATAAGCTGTTTATGGCATCCATAACCTGCCCAGAGCTTTTAAACCTCTTTCTTGCATGGCTTTTTATGAGTTGAGATAAACAAACAACTCTCTCTCTCTCCAGGGACGGGGAGGCCTGGATCCTTAACCTCACTCTTTCAGCCTGCGGCCCCCAGGGGAGCTGAACCAGAGCATGGGCCCCAGAGGCCCACGGTTAAACGTGTCACGTGCAGGAAGCAGATAACATCACTGCTGTTTAGAGGAAAATGCAGCAGAGACCTAGAAGCAGAGACAGGCTGGAGGGCGCTGATGCCTAGAGTCCCCAGGGCAGCCTCTGATGAGACTGGGAAGCTCTGTTTAGACACTGAGGAAGAGTTCTGGGGACATGACATGATGATCTTGGGGACCATCCATCTCATCCAGGCCATCATTTGGCATTAAAAGAAACCAAATTCTTGGAGGGGAGTGACTCGCCCAAGATCATGTAGCATTGTGGCCGCATGGAACAGATAATGGTGCCTGCCCCCCACCCTGTACCAATTCCCTCCTTCCCATAAGCCCATGATCCCCATAGAGCATCCAGGTGGTTGTGGGAAAGCTGGCTCCCCCNGTGCTGACGGTGGTGTGTAGGACCTCGGCCAAGCTGATCCACACCTTCTGTGCTCCTGGCTACCTTGCTGGCTTCGGGATGACCTCTGACCTAAAGCTAGTTCAATCAGAGGACGTCTCTGCACCTTTGAGGAGAATCCTGGGAAACAGACACCCTCCTTCCTCTGGGCTACAAATGAACAAAGGATACAAGTAGTCTCAGCAACTGATGTTGTGACATGAAGAGGGAGCCTCAGGATGAAACAGACCCCATGAAAGGCAGGGAGCAGAGATGGAAAGAAAAGGAATTCTAGGTCATAGTTCTGAGTTGCTGGATCAAACCTCACCTGATGCCTAATGTCTTTACTCTAAAATAATCAATTACCTGATCCAGTAAACTCTATTTTTAAGATGGTTAGAATAAAGATTTTATTAATTATAACCAAAATGCTCCCAAGTGATAAACAGATGACAGAAGGCCAAAGAGCTTGCCTCTCTCCTTCTCTCTCACTCCTGGTTAGGTGGGCTGAGCCCAAAGCGACTGCCTCTATGCCTGTCCACATGCCTGGCCATGATATTCTGAAGGCTGAGTCCATTCTGCAGATTAGAATTCCCCACTAGCTGGCGGTTTACACTTTCAGTTCAGGGAAGTGGGTTGGCTCATTATATGGGTCCAAAAAGCATTTTCTAGGTGGTCACTCCCCGCCCCCC
>NW_027531893.1:13213217-13231604 GCF_008692635.1 Crocuta crocuta
TCTAAGTTGCCCCCCCCCCCCCCCCCAAGAACCAATAGCACTTTGTGCACATCTCTCAAGTCACACTGACCTCATTGCTTTTTAATGAGCAACATCTACATCTGACTTCCCTTTGGACTCCAAAAGTCCAGACTTGCTGAAGGGGAGACCAAGCCTCACTCACCTTTGGACCCCTGCCCCTGGCCCCGTGCGTGACATAGTTTGATGTTCCTGGATTGTTGATGGGGATGAAACCTCTTTCCCCTCTCTGCCTCCTTCTCTGATGGATCCTGTTTATTCCTCTACTTCCTTCTCCTAAAAAATTAGGATGTTTCAAAAGCACAGCAGACAAGGTGCAAATCATTCGCCCCTGAGTCCCTGAGTTACCAACTGGGGGTTTGATCTGCTACTGTATTCTCATAGTGCTAAGCCCTGTCCAGGACACCCCCTCCCAGTCTCCACTCACCATGGGTTCAGGGCTGCTGTGTCTAAAGCCCTGGGCGAGAGGACAAGGCAGGGAAAGACTGGAAAGACTGAGTCAGAGGAGGCTGGGGGTGAAACTTGAGTCCATTGGGCTCATCAGTCTAAAATCTCATTGACAGACAGGGAAGCTCAGGCCTTGGGAGGAGTCCTCCTGGCTCAAGGTCACTGGTACAACCCAGCCCGGATGGGAAAGAACCCCAGGAGCTGAACCGGGCACAGACAGGAAGGAGGGCTTCGGGATGGATGGGAAGGGCGACCTGGTGGAGGGCTCAGCGGCCAGACTTTGAAGCTTGCAGCCTTTGAAGGTTGAGACACTCCAGCGCGTGCCCCCTTCCCAACCAAAGCCCTTGCTCGCCAACTGGGTTTGGAGTCTCTTGGCTTGTTTGTCCTGAGGGACCAGAGAAGTGACTCAGTGAAGCACTTTGTACATCGTTGGCTCTAGAGGGTGGGGTGTGACTCAGGAGTCACTCACAGAGACTCATTCATAGCCTCCTCCCTGCCCCTTCAAGCCAGGGATCCAGGGAGCCGCTGCGTGGGACCCTTCCGCGGCCCTGACACCCCTGATCGTTTCTCCCGTCTCCACCTGCCCCGCCGTCTGTGTGCTCCCGGAGCACACCTGGATTGCAAACTCCTGGGCGGGGAGCCCGCTCCGCCCAGCAGCCTGGTGCCTGCTTCCCTCATGCAGGGCAGGGTCTCAGCGCCCCCAGATCTTCCTGACCTCCCCGGGATTCTGAGCGGGCCCACCCGCACCCAAAGCTCCCCCTGCTTTTCCGCCCTCCCCTCTCTTTCTGTGTCGTGGAAACTGTCCCCCTCTCCCCCACCCCACCCCTACTCTTGCCGCGGAGGGTGTCCGTCCTCTCTGCTCGCCCCCACCCCCTTCCTTTCCCTCCTCCTCTTTCCTCCGTCNGCTCGCGTCCCCGGAGGGCGGGAGGGTGAGAGGGAGGCAGCCCCGACTCCCGATCCCCCACCCCAGCCCTTGAACCCCGGGCGTCAGACTGGGACTCCCCAAGCCTGCTGGCTCCACATCTCTTTCCCTGGAAGCCGGGGTGGGGTCCCTGCCGAGGTTCGGGGGCCGTGGGCTGCCCCATCCCGAGTCTGAGGACTGCCCCCTTGGGGTCTGGGGAAGTTATCTCCAGAGGAGGCGCTTTGGGGGTTATCGGAGCCGGGTCGGGTCCCTGCTCCCCGTCACTCTTGCTGGGCGCCCCGACTTGCACGGTGCATGTGGGTGTTGGCGCCTTGCTCTGTCTGAGTGCGTGGATCGTGCCCGGGATCCTCAGCCGCTGCTCAGGGTGCTCACAGCATCTCTTCGGTTTTTGCTGAGCTGAGGGAAGAGAACTCAGTTCCCCGCTTGCGGTCTCCTGGTCTTTTCCCGGCCTGAGCTGGGATCTGGGATCCGTATCCCAAATCCCCAGCCGACTCCCTGAATCCGGATTCAGGCTTGGGCGCCTGGTCTTACTTTAGGTCTCCTGTCTGCCATCGCTGGCTGTCTGAGACTCCTGTCTCTACCTTGTCCGTCTCTAACCTTGTCCTCTCCCCGGTGCCCTCTCTGACTTTCCTCGCCCTGCCCTCCAGTGATAGGGCATGCCCCCTTCTCCTGGAGGGCGGGTCTGGGCGCCGTTTCTCCTGGAGCCGATTGCTGTCCCCTGCTGTGCGTCTGACCACAGCACGACGACTTGGACTCTCCTGGGTTTTCCTTGCTTTTCCTTGGGTGTGAACAGTCTGAGCTTTGAACCTGTGTTTTCTGCAGATCTTCTGGGACCGTCTGGGTGTCTTCCTGTTCTGCTCCCAACTTATCCAGGGATGTCTTTCACACCTTTTCTGGGCCGCCTTGCTGAGCCCATGAGCTAGGACATAGAGGACAGGCGGTCAGAGTCCCCAGCTCTGGGCCAGGCTGCCAGTGCCCTGTGGGTGAGAGCGACCGCCTTAGGGAATAACAACATGCAGCGTGTCTGTCTCTGTCTTCCTCACGCCATCTGCCTACGGGGTTCTCCTAGTCCTTGGGCGACATCACATGCTAGGGGTTAGTTTCAGGATCCTCAGCCACCAAATGCATGTCTGTGTCGTTTGTCACTTTGAGAGTCCTCCCTGAAGACTGTCTTCAGACACAGCGTGATGCTTTCTGACCTGTTAAACTTCTTTGGAATCAGCGGTGACCCTCTCTGCCAGAACGCCGCTCTTTGTGCCTGTGGGCAGAGACAACCCCAGGACGCGATGTGATGGCATTTCTTGTCGCTGGCTTGTCTGCGTGGGTAGCAGGTAGATGCCTTTCCCTCGTTTGTGGAGGTGGGGGGAGACTGGAGCAAGATTCCCGGTGGAGAACCAGAACATTCCAACGTCCTGTGGCCTTTTCTTTACAGAGAAGAGTACCCCCAGATGCTGCCTTTGAACTCCTGGGGTGACTTGTGATATGTTTGGCCAGAAATTCAGTGAGAGGTTCTTTCTGGATTTAGAGCCCTCCCGGGGAGTCGGGTGGGAGGGCGCTCAGGACGTGCACCGCTGGCCCAGAATGGGAAAATGTAGGATGAACATGGGGGCCATGGGGCTTCCTGTGTCCTTTGCATCTGGGGGTTCACACAGGCACCAGGAGGTATCTTTGGGTGCAGAGACCACCTGTTGAAAAAAGTGGAGAGAAGGAAGGAGGCCTGGGTGGCTGATTTCTTCCTGGGTGCTTGACATTTTGAGTACTCCGTCCAAAACGTGTGTGTGTGTGTGTGTGTGTTTAATGTCCTCCTTTCCTCTCCCTGGGCGCCTACCAGGCTGTGGTTAATGGGTATCTCTCCTGGATTTGTATTTTATTTTATCGGCCTGTCTGTGTCCTCTGTTTCCCTTGCCTCATTTCTTCCCCCGCCTCCCCCCACACACAACGCCCCCCGCCCTGCCAGCTCCTGAAATCACAGCGCAGACACGCTGGATGGAGCCGGGGGTCTGCCCTCCCCTGATTGTGCCCATCCAGCCCCTGCCCTTCATGGAGCTCAAGGAGACCAGAAGAGGGCAGGCTGTTCCCAAAGTCCGATGTCGCCTGAGCTTGAGTTGTAGGCTAGGAGAGGACCAGACCTCTTGAGTGCCACCGAGGCCCTTGCAACATGTGGTTTGTGTACAGACCCTGCAGGGGCTGCTGGCTGGATGCTTTGGGGATGGATTCAGGAGTGGGACGTTAAAAAAATTCCCTGTGATTTTCCGGGTGGCTTTCTTAAAGAGCTGGTGAGACACATGCTTGGGATGCGATGCTTCATCTCTGCACTCTGTGGAAGGGGGGCTGGGGCAGGGTGAGCAGGGGGCCGGTTCTTGCAGGCAGAGGGAATCTGTCCCCTGCGCGCCCCCCCCCCCCCCCCCGCTTTGTGGTGGTGCTGGTGGGCGCGTCGCAAAGAGTGTCAGGCAGGCGGCTGGTGTTGTGTGGAGAGCGTTTCTAAAACAAGACCTGCTGCTTCCTTGTGCCCACGGACCCAGGGCTTCCACACGTGCACCTTCTGTGACTGGGGAGCTGCACCCCAGTGGAAGGGCATGACTGTATTTTTGGTGCACCTTAAGAAGCCAAGAAGAAACGTGCTGTTTCTCAGCAGACAGAGTCAGAGGCAGCATGAGGGTGGCGACAAGATGGGCACGTCTAGAAAAGATTTGCAAGCCCCCGTGTCCCCCTCAGCCTCTTCCAAAGCTCCTAAGGCATTAGAGTTATCAGGTGGCTTGCTGCAGACTTGCAGCCTAGACGCCGATTCCTTCCCCGGGTCTCCAGCAAGCTGTGGATTTGTCTGTCACCTCGGAATTTATGAAACAGATGGGCTCACTTATCGAGGGAGGAAGAACACTGGGGAGAGTGTCAGAAAGCTCACACTCCAGTTTCTTTTCTTTCCCTTCGCCTCCAGCGAGCCTCTCCAGGTCCTCACATTTATCGCCTGTGCCCTTAGATAAACTGCTCCTCCGTAAGTTTCATTTAAGGAGCCGAATTTTTAATTGCCCTCATACACACATGCAAGCTGAGAATGGTTTCTGTGGCGGCTGACCCCTTTGAAATGTTGATTTTTCGGCAGAAACTCCTCATACTTCACATTACTCAGATAGCGCAGGACTTTTTCAGACCTTGGCAGTGACTTTAAAAAATTGGTTCACTATATCCAGATCACCTCTGGTTCTGACAGACTGAGAGGTGTAGCTTCTGTTTCTATCCAAACGTTTTGAGACCAGAGAGAACAGAGGGTATTTTATTGATGGTACGGGTTGTTGTTTTGTTTTTTTTTTCACACTCTCAGTGGGGTTTTATTTTGCTTGAGCAATACATTACACTTTGTATACAGAAATACGCATCATTGAACAATATTTATCTTCCTGCAAATGTTGCCATCTGCTTAATCATATACTGGAAAATATTAAATAGCGTAGATAAATAAAAGCAGAAATTATTAGACATGTAGGTGTATGTATATAATTGTATATATACATCTGCTTTTTTTCCAGTCTCCTCACACTTTAGATATTCTCTCTAGCTTATTACTTCTTTTTTTGTGTTTTGTTTCGTTTTTTGAGAGAGAGAAAGAGAGACAGAGAGCACGAGGGAGGGAGGGGTCAGAAAGAGGGGGAGATACAGAATCCAAAGCAGGCTCCAGGCTCTGAGCTGTCAGCACAGAGCCTGACGCGGGGCTCGAACCCATGAACTGTGTGTGAGATCATGACCTGAGCTAAAGTCGGATGCTTAACCAACTGAGCCACCCAGGTGCCCCTAGTTCTTTTTTTTTTTTTAATCTTCTGAAAGGTTGCAGAACAAGATACTTGCTCTTTTGGAAATAAGAGGCCAAGGCGTAAGCCCCTGTTTGCTGAGGAATTATCCAACTTTGATCCATGGTCTTAAATAGGAAAGGAAATTTGATGTTTTGAGTTAGAGCAGACACCTGACATCCTGTGTGTGTGTGTGTGTGTGTGTGTGTGTGTGTGTTTCCCAGAAAACAAAATATTCTGAAGAATATCTCTGTAGTCAGGGGCTACCCTCTCACCCAGAGCTGTTTATGGTCAGTGGGGCCATAAACCTGCCTATAGAAAGACGAAAAGTGCACAGCACCTACACAGTCGGTCAGCACAAGGGCTGCTGCACAAGGGCTGATTTCTTCTCCACTTTTGGGTTAATCCTGCCCTAAGACTCGTCACTTAGGAGAATACTCCCTTGTTTTCTTTTTCCCTTTGTATTTCCCCATTTCTGTTGACTCTGGTCCCCATCTAGCAAAACCGAGAAGAAAATACTTTGGAGAAAACGAAAAATAAAACATAAACTCAATGCCAGCAAACTCCAAGTTCAAAGGAAAAGGTGTGGGAGCAGGAGAAAAAGTCACAGGAAATGTGTGCCAGGCCCCGGTGCACATGAAAGAGACCTCCGTGAAGTGTCCTTGGGTCTGAGACACCTGGGTTCGCAGCAGGCTCTGTTCTTGGCCCTCTCCATGCCCTTGAGCAGATCATTCTGGGCTCCCTCTTGGGGGTCGTGTGAGGATGAAGTGTATTCATACATGTGAACTGATCAGGGCCTGGCACACGAAAATGCTCCAATGTGAGCTGTTGGTCTTAAAAAGAAACTCTTAGTATGTTTGAAAATAAGCAATTTTTTTGCAATTATTCATTTTTCCATGGAAAGTGGGATTTGAGTGAAATCCAAGGCAGTAGAGTGCCAACACCACTGCATGTGCCAGCCTTGGAGCAGGATGGAATGTGCTAGAGGGAGGAGCGCTAATATTTATTGAGTGCCAGCTGTATGCCAAGCATCCTCGAGATGGTTTGCATAAATTATGTTATTAAATGCTCACGCACACATGTAAAAAAAAAAATTAACCCCAGGATGAGAGGAGGTGCTATTCAACTTACACAAAATTTATTTATTTTTTTTAAATGTTTTTTTAAAATTTATTTCTAGGAGAGCGAGAGAGACAGCGTGAGCAGGGGAGGGTCAGAGAGAGAGGGAGTCACAGACTGAAACAGGCTCCAGGCTCTGAGCTGGCAGTCAGCACAGAGCCCGTCACGGGGCTCGAACCCACGAACCGCGAGATCATGACCTAAGCGAAAGTCGGACGCTTAACCGACTAAGCCACCCAGGTGCCCCTCAACTTACACAAAATTTAAACTAAGGACAGCTGGCTAGGCGCTGCCGGCCCTTGGAGCGCTGATCCGGAGGCAAGAATAATGAGGACTTTGCAAATATTCCCTTACTGCCTCAGCGCATCTTCCCGGCCCTGTGGGACAGGACTGTTGCTGTCCCCATTTCACAGATGAGGAAGCAGGCTCAGACTGGTGAAGCACCTTGTTCCCTAAGAGCGCTGTGCTGGGAAGTCAAAGAGCTGGGATCCAAACCCACATCCAGCTTCTTCTGATTGACCTTCAGGTTTCTGAGCACCTTGTCTTTGCGGTTCTTTGAGAAACTCTTGATGCAGCCAAACTGTTCTTGAAAACCTATAGACCACTTTTCTCACTTCATTTCCCCCCCCAAATGAGCCAACCCTAGAGAAGGAGAAGAGGGGCAGCTTGCATTGGATCAGACCCTAAACAACAGCACAAATAGAGAATAGGAATAATAATAATGGTGACTGTCTAGATAGCAATTATAAGGTGCCGGGCAGTTTTAAGCCCTTCTAATGTACTAACTCATTTATTCCTTCAGCGAATGTGTGTTACAGTTGTGACAGCCACATGGTGCTTAATATAACCAGGCCCTGATCTGGGTGTTTTGCAAACATTAACTCGTTTAAACCTCACGCTGCAGAGGAAACTGAGGCACAGGGAGTTTCAGCAACTTTCCCAAGGTTCGCAGTTAAAAATGGCAGAGCCAAGATTTAAACCCAGGCAGTCTGGGCTCGTAACTCCTCTGCTCCACACCCTCCTTCTAAGCGTCTGGAGAAGGTCCCCAACTTTAGAATCACAGCGCTTCAAGGAGGCAAGGAAGGAGGTGGTTGATTTGGCCACAGTGCCCAGCCCCAAGCATAGGATTTTACGGCTCTGCAATAGAAGGTTATCACCCTAGCGTGAAACATGCAGCATCCATACGAGGGTTGAACTTGAACTGTTAAGTTGGCTGGGGGGAAGGAGTGTTGAACTCAGCTCTCTAGCTGGGAGAGGAAGGAAGGAGGATGCAACGCGGGGTTCCTTGCCCAGGGGAAACGGCCGTTCATTCACCATCAGCCGGCTTCCTGCTTCTGCACCCGCCCACTTAAACTGCTCTGTGGTTCTCTCTGGAGGAGCCCATGACTTGCCCCCAAGAGCCTGGGCGAGGCGAGGAGGTATCTCTAAGAACATGCAGGTCGATTGTCTTGTGGCGCTTCCTTCCGCCCGCAACAGAAACTACCCGTTTGCCCGCAGATACTCATCAGGTTGTGCCCCTCTGATTTTGTGGTTAGGGTTGCCTCCTCCCCCAACTGGAAGTCAGAGATATTGAGAAGAGGTAGGTGGGGAGGGTGGATGGGTGTCACCTTGACCCACTCAACACTGGAGTGAGCAGGGAGACTGGCATTATTAGTATCAGGGCTTAGGAGCCCTGACAGCCAGCCGGGTGGGGAAGGGGGCCACCTAAGGGCATTTCTTAAGTCTCTTTGGGAGGAAGATCTCCCCTTTCTGGGTCCTTTTTGGACAGTGAAATGGGTTTGTTCTGTCCCAGTTTGTCGCAGCCAGATGACTGATGGGCTTATCTGGGAATCTAATCCGGGCTAATGTGTCTGTGGATGCTAATGACTAGCGTTTCTCCTCTCAGGGAATCCTTTGCCGTAATCCTTGGCCAGGAGAAACACTCGTTAAGCTCAAAGGAGTCAAGCTGATGGGGTGCAGAGATTGATGCAGCCTTCCCTTCCCCAAGGGGTGTGGTCACTGTAACTGTGATAGTGACCACGAGGAGGGTGAGCAGGATTTCGTTGGAAGTTTGCCTTAGACCAGACACCGAACAAGTACTAGGCAGATGTAATGTTAGGAATTCCTACAAGGTGCTGCAAGTCAGTCTCCTCTGTTTTACTGATTACGAGTAATAAAAACTAAGGCAAGAAGTTGGATGGAAGTTGAACAGCTAAGAAGTGGCCAGTTATAGAAATTGAAGGTTGGTGGTGACTTCACATGCTGTGTTCTTAGGCTCTTTCCCCAATTCAGTAAGTCCCTTGTCCCTCCCTGTGTCCCCTCTCATCTGTTCATTCATAAGCACACATGTGCATATATCCATCTATCCATGCATGCATCCATCTATGCATGCATCCATCTATCCATGCATCCATCCATCTGTCCATACATCCATCCATCTATGCATCCTCCAGTCCGACAGTGAGAGCATGCCAGGCACTGTGCCCAGCACTGCCACGGCCTTCATGAACAGGACAGACATGCTCCCTGCCCTTGGGAGGATCACTCCAGTGAGCTTCCAGCAGGGGAACGGTAGGGCCACTGCTGATACTCGGACTGTCAACAGAGAGGTTCCTTTCACATCGTAGCCTGATTCACTGCCAGTTTCACTTCCCCAGAGTGGCCTCTTGGACACAAGAGGAGGGTTTCCCCTGGACGGGTTGGGGGTCAGGAATAGTGTGACTCAGGGGCCCGGAAGCCCTCAAGTCTCCCACCAGCTCCCCGCCCCCCNGGACTGCTCTACTCATGGGGCTCAAGCTCTTCTTTTCACTTAATATGAGGAGCCTGGAGATTAGCAGTGAGCTGCCTGAAGTACAAGGAGAGCAGGTGGTCAGATGCTGTGGGGCCTGGAAGACGTGATGTGTGATGTTTGGGGGGGTGGAGGGAGTGCTCTGGCAGCCCGGCACTTGTGTCCGTGTGTCCCGGATGGGTTAGTTCATCTCTCAGGGGCTCGATGTCCTCATGTGCGATACACAAGCCGTGAAGGCGCCTACCGGGAAGGGCATGGGGATGAGGCGCAGCCCTGGCCCACGATCAGTGTGCCTTTCATCCTTCCTGATGCAGCCCCATCGTGAGAGATACTTGTGAGAGGACCTCAGATTCATGCCCGTTGGTAGGTTTTGTGTGGCCCACACGGTATGTTAAAATAAGAAGGCACTGAAGTTTAAGGATTAAGATATGCTATAAAACGATACAGATTAGTGGAATTCCTTTAAAAAGTCACAAGATCTGGCAGCGCAGGGCCCACATTCTTGCTTGTTTTTCAACTGGCCAAGCTGAGGAGGGGCTGTTTCTGAGACCCTCCAGATTCCTGAGACCACTGTCCCCCCCAAGATCTTTTCTTTCCCCTCTGATATCTGACTGGCCCCTCCAGGCTGTTAAATGTGCAACGTCTGTTTGGAAGATGTCCTGTTCCCTGGGATGAGCTAAAAATAAGTGCCTCTGGTCACCTTTCAATTATCCCCATGCGGTTTATTCCCAGCACTTATTTACCTGACTGCTTTTGCTTCCCTGGGCATGATGGAAGTTTTCTTCTCTTTCTTGCTGTGGGCAAATACTCAGAAGATGCAAAGTCTTACAAAGATTAGGCCACTGTGAAGGCAGCAACCTCAACATTCCGCAGTCTGGTAGACCAGTTCCCCCTTCGCTGGGCATGCAGGGGACGTGCTGTTTTGAGTGGTCTGCCTTCCACTCGACACGCGCCGCACAGCCTCGCCCCACGATAGCGTGTCTGGGGATGTTGAGGGCTGCCAGAGAGCTGGGCACGGCAGGTGGAAGGGTGTGACAGTGTGCTGGGGCACCTTGGCTTGGATTCTAACCCTGTCAGGGACAAACCGTCACTTCCTTTTTGGCTCTTCTGTCAGATGATGCCTATAAGCCCACCACCCGCATTGGGTTGGGAGGACCTAATTCAATGAATAGATGAGAAAGTGATTTGTAATCTCTGGGGGACCAGGGGCCAGTGAATGTGGGAAATTACCAGAGACTTCCCACCCACCCATCCGTCTGTGCGCTGATTCGCCAGGTAGTGATTGAGATGCTGCTGGGCGCAGGACGCTGGGCAGAGCAGGTGGGGAAGATGGATGGGGCCCGCCCTTCATGGACTTGATGGTCACAGGGCAGGATGACCCCTAGAGAAAGAGAAACCAGAAGAAACATAAAAATCAGACTGTTACAGGGGCACCTGGGTGGCTCACTTGAGTAAGTTTCAGACTTTGGCTCTGATCTGATTTGATCACAACTTCGTCATCATCTCACAGTTCATGAGTTCAGGGCCCCGTGTCCGGCTCTGTGCTGACAGCTCGGCCTGGAGCCTGCTTTGGATTCTGTGTCTCCCTCTCTCTGCCTCTTCCCTGCTTGTGCCCACCCCCCCAAATATAAATAAACATTACACATTTTTTAATAAAAAAATCAAATAGTTACAGGTGTAGCAATGGAAGCAGTTGGGGAGCTGAGAGAAAACAGGAGGCTGTGGGTGAGGATTTTGGAGGGTTGGGGTGGATTAATTTTACTCAGTTTTGGTTGATAGACACCTTTTGCCAGAGCAGCTCCAGACTATCCCCAGGAATCCCAGGTGTGCTTTGCACGCCAGTTCTGACCCACTGGTGATTAAAGCAGCTTTTTTTTTCTAATAATTTTTCTAAGTTAATTTATTTATTTTGAGAGAGGCAGAGAGTGTGAGCTGGAGAGGAGCAGAGAGAGAGAGAGAGACAGAATCCCAAGTAGGCTATGTGGGGTCAGTGCAGACCCCCATGTAGGGCTCGAACCCACAAAACGGTGAGATCATGACCTGAGCCCAAATGAGGAGTTGGGTGCTTAACCAACTGAGCCACCCAGGTGCCCTTTAAAGCAGCTTCTAATAGAGTTTCTTCCCATATCTCTGCAAAGCTTATTCAGTTCTGAAATTTAAGGTATATTCTTTTAAATGTTTCTTTTTAATTAAAATGTACTGCATAAACAAACGTGCACATTATTCTAAATGCACAGCTCAATGGATTTTCATAAACTGGATGCATCCAAGTAAGCCACACCCAGAGCAAGAATCAGGGCATCCACCACATCCCCCATGCAAACCGCCCATGCTGCTTGGATGAATGTTTTTAAAAATTGTAATGCTGGATGCTTCCCTAATCGTATATTAGGGAAAACATACAAATATACCCATTCAATCAAAATGACAACTTCAGGGCTTTCCCTGCTTAGCATACGAGTCAAGTGGCATTCAAGGAAAAGAAGTTGGTTGCCATGATGAAATGCGTACGTGACCATACCAAGCCCTAAAGCTAACCCAAATCACGGCATCCGTTCGGGTGGTTGATGGCGAGGGAATGACCAAAGTGCGGTAAACATCGGGTTAGCCCGTGCGAAGACGCTTTGCTCCTTTGGTAAGCAGCATTGCCATTTTGTTCTGGCGTTCGAGTGGAGAGGATTTAAGTCAGAGGTGAGGAAGAGCTGTGCACTGGGTCTGAGCGGAACCCCTCTAATGTCCTAATGGGGCTCCTCCAGCCCGTCTTGGGGACTTGGGTCTGGGCTCTTCATCTGCAGCTCTTAGATTCACGCTGAGCGGTGACTTCAGTCCCCGACGTGTGGTTGCCCATGGAATTAACCATGATGAATGGGTTTCCAGATGGGCCTGTAATGACTCCGTTAACCCCGAATCAAGACTCTCCTCTCCAGAACCAGGGTGATAGAAACCCAGTACAGCCCGAACAGCCATTCAAAAGGGCAGCAGAGACAGCTAATCATTTTATAATGAGCAAGGAGACAAGCAATGAAAAGAGAGCCCAAGGACGGCGAGATAGTTTCGCAAAGTCTCAGCCCTCACCCAGGCTCACGTTAATAAAATAAACAAATGTTTTTGGTAGTGGAGAGCTAATGTATGCATTATTTAAGGATAATATTAAAGCTAGATTAGATGGCTCAAGTAATACAGTGGTTCCTTCATTAAGCATCCTCTCTTTGGGGATGTGGGAAAGTTGTTCTCTTTCTGTTTTTCTTCTTTCCTTGTGAAATGGGGCTTTATTAATTAGAGATGTAATGGGAAATCTTTTTTTTTCCCCAGACTAGTGGCTGTTTTCTGTTTATTTTTTAATGTAGGACGATGCTTTGCAGATGTTCTCTTTGAAATAAAAGCCTATTCATTGCCTCTCTTTCTGTCTCTCTTTTATCCCCAGCTCCAAAGGGGCAGCTGTTGTAAAAGACACAAACAGAGAACCCCATTTGCTTATCATCGGGTGGTTACGGAAGATCCCATGCCTGATGTAAAACACTCTCATTACCTGCTTTTCTCCCTTGTAGCCCTGTTGAGGCATAGGTTTTGGATGATCACATCTGATTCTCTCTTGTTTAGAAGACGAGATGATGACAGTGATCGGGGTGGAGAAGGTAACGCGGAGGTGGTTCGTGTTCACGGAAAATGGCCGGGTTTGTACTGGGCCTGGGCTGGACCCTCTCTTCTTAGGTCCAGAGTCTGACGCTGCTGTGGCTTGCATTTAAGGGAAAAAAAAAAAAAAAAATCACATGGAGCAAACAAACCCTCTCTTGGAGAGAGAGCAGGTGCCACGAACCCCAACAAAAGTGGACACTTTCTAGAAAGTACTGATTAAACAAACCTGGCTCCCTTTGGGCTGCAGATGGAGTTATGGCAGCTCTGAGTTCTCTTTCTCCTTCTTCTTCATTATAGTTGAAAATCTTAAATCTCTGGCTTACATTTAAATATCAGAGATTTCAAGCAAACATTGCATTCAGAGTTCCTATTTAAGAATTTGAAATTCTGGGGATGCCTGGGTGGCTCAGTCAGTTGAGCGTCCGACTTTGGCTCAGGTCATGATCTCACAGTTCGTGGGTTCGAGCCCCGCGTCGAGCTCTGTGCTGAAGGCGAGCTCAGAGCCTGGAGCCTGTTTCAGATTCCCTGTCTCCCTCTCTCCGACCCTGCCCTGCTCATGCTGTCTCTCTCTCTCTCTCTCTCTCTCTCTCAGAAAGAGGAAACAAAAACAAAACACTATTCTATAAAAAAAAAAAGAATTTGAAATTCTGGCCTTCCTTCCCAAAGAAGTATACATTTGAGGGAAGGGAGATGGGGCTGCCCCCCTACCTAGGGCCCCACTCTCCAGTTGCCTTGGAACCTGCCATCTGCTTTGCTTAATTGTGTTAACCTGAAAGGCTGCTGTTAGGGTGTGAGTGTACAGCTGTCAGTCACACTGAGGAGGAAGAGGGTAGTGACAGCAGTCGCTCTTGTAGATTAAACTCTCGCCAGGTGCAGGGCACTGTGCTAAGCAGCATGTCCTGGGTGATCTCACTGAATCATTGCAACAGGTTTAGGATGTTCTCCCCATTCACAGATAAGGACACTGAGGCAGGGAGAGGGTGAAGAATTGCACAAAGTCACAGAGCAATCCACTTGTAATTTGAACTCAGGTAGTATGACCTGGGAGCCTGTGTGTCAGATGCTGTGCACGGGACCCACAGAATGTTTAAAATTTTTCTTTAAATGTTTGTTATTTTTGAGAGAGAGAGAGAGAGAGAGAGGGAGGGAGAGAGGGCAAGCAGGGGAGAGGTAGGGAGAGAGGGAGACACAGAATCGGAACAGGCTCTAGGCTTTGAGCTGTTAGACAGAGCCTGATGTGGGGCTCAAACTCATAAACTGCGATATCATGCCCTGAGCTGAAGTTGGCCGCTCAACCGACTTAGCCACCCAGGTGCCCCGAGCCACAGAATGTTTTAACAGAGCAGTTCTGGTTAGGAATTCTTCAAAACGGCTCTGCAGGAGGGTTGGCACTGTTTGCTTGCCCACTGGATGGATGGAAACATCAAGGCCCAGCAGCGAGTGGGTCACCCATTGTCAAACCATGAGGTGAAGTGCAGGACATGGCCCTTTAAAGCGAGGACAGGCATGGAAATGACGTGGACCTGGGCACCAGGGAGGCTGGCGTCTGGCCGTGGTGGGCAGTACTGTGCTCGAAGCTCCCACCACCGTGGCACCCAGAACAGGGCAGGGGTGACGGCCTGCACCCTCTGCCTGCCGTCTTAGAGCAGACAGGTAGCATCCACGGGGTAATATTTTGATAAGTTGCTGATTTGTATTAAGGAAATAATTACAGCCGTAATTACAAGCAGGGATTCAGGGAGCCCTGGCTGCTGGCTGCAAGAAAAAATAATTAACTGCATATTCTCTCGGAGTCCCACGGAAACCAGGCTTGGCCTTTGTCCTCTGTGTGGGTCCAGGACAGGTTTTGGTGCGGGGCGAAGGCCATGTTTTGCCAGG
Source organism: Crocuta crocuta (assembly GCF_008692635.1). Lineage (NCBI taxonomy): Eukaryota > Metazoa > Chordata > Mammalia > Carnivora > Hyaenidae > Crocuta > Crocuta crocuta. The sequence goes on from NW_027531893.1 coordinate 13,227,787, forward strand.
TGCTGCTTATGGCAGTGGTAGTGATGGCAGATTGTGGTGTGAGGAGGAGCAGGCAACCGCGCCAAGACTGTCTTCCCCACAAACACCGGGGGAAACAGCCTGCCTGGAATCTGCTGGTGGCACCTTCCCTTAAACCAGGAAGCGCACCTCACCCTAGAAGGAAATAGGATAAGAGTTGGAGGAACAGACATTTGAATCCACCGCTTATTAAATACCCTAGCGTCAACTGGCTCCTGGCCGTAGCCCAGGATTCACGGCTAATTTCATTGGATGGCTGTGATTGTCTTTACACTTCCGTTTCCGAAGTGGATGGAATGGGCCTGCCTTGACTTTAACAACTTTGCTAAGGTTCCCTTGAAAGAGAACACGCCTAGCGAAAAGTGTACAAATCGTAAGTGCACAGCTCCCAGTGGCCTTGCTCGAGTAACCGGGACCCAGATCCAGAGCGGAGAGCGTGACCGCTCACTGCCCTTCTGCGCCCCGCCCGAGATCCTTCCAGTACCTAAGTCTCTGGGGGGTAACCTTCACCATGACTTCGACCCCGCAGGTTACTCTTGCTTCATTGTAGAAACAGAATCATGACATCCCTACCACTCTGTGCCCGGCTTGTTTTGCTTAGATGATGTGAGATGAGAGTGTGTGAGATTCTATCTGAACACGGCAAACTGCAGGTTCCCCGCCGTGGGCCAGATCTGGGTTGTCTGTTTTTCACACGGCCTGTGGGCTAAGAATGCATTTCACGTTTGTGAGTGATTGGGGGGAATAATTTTTAAAAAAGAATAACATCTTGGGACACGTGAACATATATGAAATCTAAATTTCAAGGTGCATAAATAAAGCTTTATCGGAACACAGCCACATCCAATTCATTCACATCCTGGTTGTGGCTGCTTTGCCCTGTGACGGCAGAGTTAAGGAGTCTGGACAAAGACCACGTGCCCACAAACCCCAGGGTCTTTGCTGTCTGGTCATCTACAGAACCTTCTGCCAACCCTCCGTCTGTGCTCTTTCCTGTACCTGTGATTGCTCGTTCACGTTGCTGTATGGTATGTCATTGTGGAATATACCACGATGTACATCTCCATTCTGTGTACAGAATGGGTCTTGGGGAAGTTCCCAGTTTCAGGCAGAGGGCTGCCGTGAGCATTTCCGAGCAAGTCTTTTGCTAAAAAAAGTACGTTTGGTAAACATTTATGTTAGGTGTGTACCTAGGAGAGGAATCGGTTTAAGCACTGTTTTTGTTTTTCATGGGTTGCTTTCGACAAGTGTATTTTAATTCGAGCATCTTAGTTTCCCTGCTTATGATAACTTCCATGTGTTGGGACTCGAGCAAGGCTTACTTTCCAGCAGAGTCATTAGGCTTGGGAAGCGGAGGGTCCGAAGAACCACGATTCATCATTAGTGGACTGCCTTTCTTCCAGCTCAGTACCTTCAAGGATGTTGGGAACATGCCTGATGTTCACTGCCTTAGCCGCTTTTGGGACTGGTGCCACCGTTTAATTTCTTATGCTGAAGCCGCATCGTCCAAATGACTCTTATCTTTATGCGGCAAAACAGGTCTGGCAGAATTAGGCGAGTTTTTCCGATGTCACTTTCTGCTCTGATTGACTTCTGTTTATCTCTCGCTGCTCCGCTTTCCTTGCAGGGAAGCAGATGAATACGGCCCAACATCCCCAGCCAGATCTCAAGCCCAGGGTAGCATGTGTCATTTCTCATTGAAACACTGTGCTGAAACGTCCCTTCGGGGGCTGCCTACGTTGTCTGTGGCCGCAGCCTTGGAGCCGGGAGCTGCCTTGTCAGTGTCGTTCAGCAGGCGCTGGGCCTCTGTCAGTTCCTGCCCGCTCGCCCTCCTCCACGTGACGCCCCACTTTTGCAGGGTGGGGAGGAGAAGGGCAGGATTTCCCGGGATCCACCCATCTCTCAGGGCTGCTCAGCACTGCCTGAGAAATGACTTCATATTCTTTCTGGAGCTGGTCAAAGGAGCCGCGTCAGTGTCCTTTCCTAGCCAGCCCGCTTTTCCCAGGAGTAAAGTCCTGCTCGTCCTAGGGCCCGGGCTGCTGGCTGTGCCCTGGTACAAGGAACACACCTAAGGAAGGTCGCCAGAGAAGCCTTTCCGCTGCTGTCTTCCTGCTCCTTTGGGGAGACCGTTGGATTCAGTGGTGAAGGGGTTAGTGGAAGTGACGGCTACTCTCAGCTATAATCTACTGTTGTATCTGACTCCGTTTCTGGCAGCCTCAGTTTTAGTCTTTAAAATGGGGCTACAGAGGTCAGTGCCACTGTGGGTACGATTCCTGAGTGTGGAATTCCTAGATCAGACACACTTAATTCTTAAATTCTGGTAGTTCTGGGGCCCCCACCAAATTAATGGTTTGTTTACCTTCTTTATAAAGGTGTGTGTGTGTGTTTGTGTGTGTGTGTGTGTGTGTGTCTATGTCTATGTTTATTCTGGGGAATGGCCTTTTCATTTATTTAAGTTTTTTTTTATTTATTATGAGAGAGAGCAGGGGAGGTGCAGATCGAAATTGAGAGAGAGAATCCCAAGCAGACTCCACACTGTCAGCACAGAACCCTGCATGGGCCTTGATCTCACAAACCTTGAGATAATGACATGAGCCAAAATCAAGAGTCGAACACTTAACCGACTGAGCCACCCAGGCACCCCCAGCCTTTTCTTTTTAAAGGCTATTGTCTAGATGTGCTAATTTACTGTAATTAAAATTTGAAATTCATTTGTCTCAAGAGAATCTAGTAGATTTCAAAAGTAGAAATCTGTCAGGCCTCCTTTGTAAAACAATAAGATACATTTAAAATTAGCTTCTCAGAGGCACTTAGAAATTCAAATGAAGAGGGCTGCCTGGGTGGCTTAGTCAGTTGAGCATCCGACTTCAGCTCAGGTCATGATCTCACGGTTCGTGGGTTCGAGCCCTGCGTCGGGCTCTGTGCTGACAGCTCAGAGCCTGGAACCTGCTTCAGATTCTGTATCTCCCACTCTCTCTGCCCCTCCCCTGCTTGTGCTCTGTCTCTCTCTCTCAAGAATAAATAAACATTAAAAAATTTTTTTTAAAAAGAAAAGAAACCAAACCTAGAATTTTTGATCATGGGGTGATTACTGCAAATGAAAACACCTCATTTCAAAACCTATGGGGTGAGGCTAGCATTGGGCCCAGAAGAAAATTTATAGCCTATTTCAAAAGCACTTTAGTTTTTGATGTGAAAGGTGAAAGGCTAAAATGATTAGCACACAAGCCCACTTTTTATTTTACTTTATTTTTATTTTATTTTATTTTTATTTTTAAATCATTGAGAATAAACAGAAAGTAGGAAAGGGCCATAAATGAAAATAAAAACGCAGTTCATGAAACAGCGTGCGAACATAGAGGCATTGCACCGTGAGATCCCCTAAGGGCTCTGAAGCACAGGGGCCCCGGCTTCCTCCTGGGGTTGGAGTCTGAATAGGCTGAGGGTTCCTTGTTCCTAAGCGCTCGCTCAGTGCTTGTGTTGAGGCTGTTGAACAAAGGGAAGCCGTGAGGAGCAAGAGTTGCCTGTGCGGTTTTAAGCTCCCCGGGCGAGTGGGTGCACTGTGCTCTGGGAGCCTGCCCACACCAGGCAGAGCGAGCTTTGCATCCTTTCCTTCCTCCTGAATAAGAAGGCTGGCCCGGCCTGCCTGGGTCTTGTCAGAGCCAGCATTCTCCTGGTCCCGGAGTGAGTCACCTGCTGGGGTTGGGTGGGGCCTGGAGGGTGGTCCCTGGGCATCTGTCTCATTAAGTGCAGAGCCGGCTACCGTGCAGCAGAAAGGGGACACCAGCCTGGTTAGCGGG
>NW_027531893.1:13231666-13233772 GCF_008692635.1 Crocuta crocuta
GTTACTTCGGCCTATTCCCAGCAGCATCCATTGGCGATCTCCCAGGTACCGTGTTCTAGTACTTTTACACGAGTACATGGCTGTATAGATTTGTGCAGGGCATTCGCCTGTACTCTTTCATTCCGCAGGTACCACTGCGGGCCTGAGGTGTGCCAGCGCTGTGCTGGAAGCAGTGAATAAAACAGGGCCCCTGCCTGCTGGTAGCTCATGTCTCAGTGGAGGGGACCGATGAGTCAAGGAGGGAAGGGGTCATCAGAGCAGGCTTTTCCGACGAGGTGACATTTACCAAGAAATAAATAGAAGGTGGTCAGACATGGATGGGAGGAAGGGAGACGGGGGCAGAGTGGGACCTGGTGACAAAGGGCATACACATCATCGGGGGATGGACAGAGCGGGGGGGGGGGGGCGCTGCGGGGGACTCCAGGCCGCTGGAACGCACTCCGACCTGGGCTCCCTGCAGCCGTTAGTGGGCTCGTCTCTCTGTTGCCCTAAAACCTACAAACATCAAGTGGTTTACACAGTACGTGACTTGCAGGTGGAACACAACGGGTGAAAAAAGTTGACTGTCGATTGTACAAAACCGTTCTGGCTCCAGTGATCTTTCCAGAGCTTTTCTGCCGTTACCGCCACTCTCCCTCCAGCAGAAAACACTCCTACCTTTGCAGGGGCTTTTCCGATCACCACCCACCCCTCCAGAACGCTGCCTGCCCCCTTTCTCTCCCTCCACCTCCATGTCAGAACTCCCCTGTCCTGCGTTGCATTTTGAGCCATTTGATAGTGGCGTCCTGCTCGCACCCCAGCCTGATGGCATTAATCCAGATCGATGGCAGAGAGAAAGGACGGCTGGCCCGGCCTGGGGGCTATGCTGTGCTGGGATCACTTACACACTTTACAGAGCGGATGTGGGCTGCCCGGAATCGGGAGAGCTGGGGGCCAGCCCCGCTCTGTGTCTCACAACATAGGGCTTTGGGTAGCTTCTCAGAGCCATTCTTTCTCCATCTTTAAAATGGACTAAGGGAGGGGCGCCTGGGTGGTTCAGTCGGTTGAGCGTCCGACTTGGGCTCAGGTCATGATCCCACAGTTTGTGGGTTCGAGCCCCGCGTCGAGCTCTGTGCTGACAGCTAGCTCAGAGCCTGGAGCCTGTTTCAGATTCTGTGTCTCCCTCTCTCTCTGCCCATCTCCCGCTCATGCTCTGTCTCTCTCTCTCTCTCTCTCAAAAGTATATAAACATAAAAAAATTTTTTAAATGGACTAAGGAATTTCTGGGTTCCTTACACTCCCCAGTTTTAGGTCTTTTATGGTTTTCTGTGCGCAGGTGGCACACCCCTTTCCTCCATCCAGCCGTGACCTGCACCCCACATACAGAGAGTTACCAGAAGCTTCACTCACGTACTCATGGGTACAGGCAGCTGTTCTCGTCCCCCCAGAATCTACACTGATGAGAAAGCCCAGTCTCTTAAGAGCTTACTGGCATCCCCCATTACCTTCAGAGTGGTCTCTGGTCCGTTAACTCCATCAGGGGACCCCCCCCCCCTTGCTAGAACAGTGAAGGGTGCATAGTAGTTGCTCAATAAATGTTTTCATTTCCTTCAGAAACTACATGAAGGATCAGATGATGAGTGCTCTAAAAGCCAGAACTGTGGAACCCTGCTTTAAAGAGATTTTAAGATCCAGAGGCCAAAGATTCCTCTAGAACTTAGAATCACGTGTTGTTCGGTGGTTTCTTCTCAGCTCCCCAACTGTACTGACTGCACCTTGAGGTTCACCTCGTGCTGTAAGTACCTGATACAGAGGCCTGTGTTGAGGCTGCTGCAGGGTGATAATCATTAAACCATAATAATAACAGACAATAGCACGTACTGTTTATTAATCACTCACCACGTGCCAAGCATTTTCCTTTTAACGCTTCCCTGTGATGGGAGCATTGTCAAAGTCACTGTTTTGTGGAGAGAGGAAGCGGGGCACAGAGAGGGGAGTAACTCCCCCAAGGCGGCACAGCTGGTGAGTGGCAGATCTGCATTCTAACCCAGGCAGGCTGGCACACAGCCCATGCCCTTCACCACCGTGTTACCTAATGCTCCGTCCTCTTAATGTGATTTCTGATTG
>NW_027531893.1:13233878-13260725 GCF_008692635.1 Crocuta crocuta
AACAAGGTCGGGGGGGGGGGCGGGGAGGGCCTCCTCTCCCAGCCTCCAGCCCTGCCCCCACCCTCCTGCGGGTGGGGGAGGCCTCTGCGGGGTAGCGGGCATGCCAGGTTTCCAGTCCCCTCCTGCCCGCCGCAGGCTCTCCCGTTCTCCACGCCCACAGACGGGCAAGTGAGAGGCTGACGGCTCGGATCAGGCCCTTACCCAGGCTGGCGCTGCAGACTGGCTGCCTCCCCTGCCCTGGGCAGCTCGCTGGCCCCACACGGGAGGGCACAGAGGGGGGCAGGAACATGGCCTCGCCCTAGGGAGAAGGGGGTGTGCTCTCCAGGCTCAAAGGAGCCGTTCTCTGGGGGTGTATATGTGTGAGCGGGGACACAACGTGACATTTGTGTGGCACTCCCCCCCGACTCCCCCCACACCCCTGTCTGTCTCCATTTGGGGTGGGAGTGGGGTGCAGTACAAGCGACTAGACAAGCAGGCGGATTCCGATGCGGGGCTGCCTGAGTTCGCATCCAGGCGCTGTCCCTTACCCGCTGTGTGAGTTTAGGCAAGGTAGGCCAAGTCTCTGTGCCTCCGTTTCTCTCATCTGTAAAATGAAGAGGTCACCATAATGCAGGGCCTTTGGGAGAAATAAACGAGTTTATTTTATGATATAGGTGTTCATTCAGCACGGGGCCTGGGTACCTGATAAGCACCCTAGAGTGCTTGCTGGTGTTATTCCTTCTCTTCTCTGCAGGAGGATGACAGGGACGAGGAGGAGCCACCTGGAGGGCGGGGCTGCCCGGTCCTGCTTTCTCCCTCCGGAGTGGTAGCGGCTGGGACCCTGTTCCCAGCCCAGCTGCGAATCCCAGCTCAGCTGTGCATGGCTGTGTGGCCTTGATTCGGCCGCATAACCTCCTCGTACCTACTTTCTCACCTCAAATCAAGGGGGTGATTATAACCAGGATGAATTTTACCAACTGGTGTGTGCGTTTCCTTAACGTTTGCTGGCACACCCCGTTGCCCCCAAACTGTTAGGAAACTCATGATGCCTCGCGCAAGCGCACAAGGTCTTAGAATTGAGAAAAGAGGCCATGGCGTCTGTCACGTACCACGCAAGGCACTGAGTGTTTTTGCATGCGCTGCTTTATGCCGTCCTTACGGTAGCCCTGAGGGGTAGGTACTGTTACTGTCCCATTTTACAGTGGAAAGTGAGGCTCAGAGAGAGGAAAGGTGACTTGCATAGAATCGCACTTGTTTAAGTGACAGAACCTGAAAGTCTCTTCCAGGGTGTCAGGTAATGTTTCTCCTCTTTCTGGGATGTGAGAATGTGTTCCTGAAGACACACTCAAGATTTTTTGGGGGAAAACTTTTTTTGGTGATCCTAAGGCTCATAAGGCCCTGCCAAGTAGCAAACATCCTTGACCATGAACTTGGCAGGGTGGCAGCATGTCTGGGAGACCCTCACGAGCTGTGCTTTCTACAGAACACAATGTTTTCAGAGCCCGGAGCACTTTATAAAATAATGTGGGATTCATCCCAGAACCTGGCACCGGGTCTGGAATTCTTGAGCCCAGTTTTCCAGTTGGATTAAACTGAGGTCAGACATGCTGCCCCAGAGCCTCATAGTGAGTCATGCAGCCCCTGATCGTCAGGGCACCGCCCAGCGTCGCGGTGGGTAGTGGGCTTTGGAGGGCTTTGGGGAAGGGAAGACAGAAAGAGTGGGCCGTCCGGCAGCTTGGAGCAGGGCTGTTGGGCAGAGTCCAGAAATTATCTTGCTAACAGTGACAGTCTATGAGTTTGTGGGAAGCGAGGTCGTGAATAATTGATTGCCGCTAACTGAGTTGTGAAAACCATTTTCAGAGATTCCAATCTGCAGGCTAGCCGAGGGAGGGAGTGGACAGGCACGGGGGCTCCCTTGTCCTTCGAGGCCAGGGGACATTCTGAGGCTCCTTCTTGTCTGCCCAGTGAGCTTGGCCATGGAGGCCAAGGAGGCGGCGCTGGCTGCCCTGAGCCCTGGGGAGGGGCCACCTGTTAGTGGGGTGGCCTCCCCCACTAAGGGTCCCTGTGTCTCAAATTCAGAGCAATTAGAAGGGTTCCATGGGGATGCAGACTTCAGGGCCCTGGTCCTGCCTCCCTCCTGCCTGATCATCGGTAGAGGCCAGAGCACGTGTGGCGGGAGCACTCTGCTTTCTGAACATGACGTCTTGGGGCTGGTGTAGCCCACCTCAGTGTTACCTCGGCATTAGAAACAGAGGGCTTGAATCCTAGAAGCCCTTACTGTTTGTATGAGCTTGGACCACTCAGATTATTTCTCTCTGCCTCAGTATTCCATCTGTAAAATGGAGATGCCAGTGGTGCCTACCTCAAAAAGTTATTGTAACAATTAAACAGGTTTGCTTTTAAACATAAAAATAAATATATGCCTAGATAAAATAAAGCTACAACTGTTCTCTTATCTGGCTCCCTTAACAGCCCTGTGAGGCAGGCAGGATGAGAATGGATGGACAGATGAGGTGATGCAGGCAGAAGAGATGTGGTGTGGCTCTTAAAGATGGAGAATTAGTGCTTCTCAGCCTTTCTGTCAGGAAGGTGATGGTGGATGAATCTGGTGAAATAAAGAGAAAAGATGGAATGAACCGGGAGAAGCCCAGGGTGGGGAAGGAAGGGAGGCCTCGGTTCTTCTTGTGACCTGGTCTGGTGGACCTGTCCATTTTAGGCTGCTACGTGGTGCCTTTATGTGTTAGAGAAAAGTGTGTTAGAGAAAAGTGCCCACTCTAGGTAGAGGCCTGGCTTGGCCAGAAAACAGTGTGCCTAAGACGGGTGTTCCTTCTTCTGCAGTGCTGGACTGTGGAGCATGGCTAGATTTCCCCCTCACTGAGAACTATGTGCAGTGCCCAACCTGCACAACTGTACATGGTGGCCTTGTATAGGACATCACCTGTATTCAATAACAGGTGGTCACTTTGCTCTCATACTTCCAAGCCTAAAGGACTGTTCCAGGTTTCTCCTACCTGTGGGTGCTCACCTGCCTGCGTTTTCATTCAGGAGCTGGATCAGACTCTGAAGCATCCCTCCAGAGGCTGACATTGTGCATGACATCACCCTGAGGTCTGGCGCCTCCCAGATAGCTGTCTTCCCGCTAGTGTCCAAACTTCCTAAGAGTCCCCCCTCTTTATCCTGTTAAAAATAAACACCGTTTGCTTCGCTGCCTTCAGCTGCTGAATTGCACCCTGGAGAACAAGCGTTTGTGTTTCCTCGCAAAGGCTCCAAAGGGAGATGAATAAACAAACTGTAAACAGCTGTTTCTCCTCTGGTGACAGGATTCAGACAATAGACCCTCGGAGGGTATTAATCAGCTGCCTTTTCTGCGGCAACTTTGCCTCGCGGGGCCGCCAGGGAGCCTCCATGCTGGGTGCGACTTCCTGCACAAGCAGGGGGAGCCTCTCGACAGAGCCCCGGGCAGGCCTGGTGGCGGCTGCCACCTCCGCACAGCCCCGCGCGGGCCTGGTGCACTTTCCAAACAGATGTCCACACAGCTGTTGGGAAGGCTCCCAGCTTTCCTCACTGGCAACCTCTTGACAGGGATCCTTGGGTAGAAAAGTGGCCTCCAGCTGACTCCCTTTGCGTGGTAACCTCTTGCTTTGAAGATGGACGGCATGCGTTCAGAGGCCCTTCATCCAACAAATATTTATCGAGCACCTGCTCTGTGCCAAGAGGCACTGTGCTAGGTTCTTGGGCTACGTCGCTGGTCAATATTGAATTCAAGAGGTATTTATTGAGCACCTACTGTATGCAGGCTCTGTTCCAGGTTCTTGGGATACATCTGTGGACATTTGAAAACAGATACCCTCCCTTCTTCTATTCATTCCTTGAACTCATAGTTCCAAAAATATGTTCTGATCACCTGCTACATGTCAGGCACTGTCCTAGGTACTTGAAGAAAAATAATGAACAAGGTAGACAAGGTCCCTATGTAGTCTAGCAGCAGCGGCTAGGCCATCAATCATAAATATATAAATAGCAACAGTTCGGGAAGCAGTGAGTGTGCTCCTGAAAACAAAAGGCACCTATGTGATGGAGGGGGTGCTGGCTTAGCTGGGGTGATGAGAGAGGCATCTCCAACGAGGTGACTGTGGACACACACCTGAACTTGAGGAGGAACTGGCTGAGGAAATAACTTTCCAGGCAGGGGGCATAGCAAGTGCGGAGACTGGACCAAATTTGGGGATTATAGAGGTGACAAAAGACCCGTGTGCCAGGGCACACCGAGGGAAGGGAGCTTGCCTGAGATGGGAGAGAAGGGAAGGGTTGGAGGTCTTGCTTGTGTGGAGCTTGGAAACCAGGGCGTGGAGTTCAGATTTCATCCAAAACGTATGGGAAACCATTGTGGAGGTTAGGGTGGGAGGAATGATCCGCTTTGAGCTTTTAGAACAATCCCTCTGGTCTAGACATGATGACAAATGTGGTGTGGTTTTCTGGATTGGATCCTGGGACAGAAAAGGTCATTAGTGGAAAATCGGGTGGAACCCAGATAAAGTCTGTAGTTGAGTGAGTGAATGGGGTTGCATCAATATTGACATCTTAGTTCTGCCAGACGAGCTGTGGTTGGGCAAGGTGTGAGCATTGCGGGGAGCTGGGCGAAGAGTAGGCAGCAGCCTTCTGGACCGTCTTTGCAATTTTCCTGCAGGTCTAAAATTATTTCAGAATAAAAAGTTCTATTGTAAAGATCTCTCTGGGGAATAGGTGTTAGGGGGAGCATGAAAGAGGGTGAGAATGGAGTCAGGGAGACCAACGAGGGGCTCTTGAGGTCAACGGGATGAGGGATGATGGCGGGAATTACGGTGATGATGCGGGCCTGGGAAAGGGGGTCCTCCTTAGTTGAGTGACAGGTCTGCAGCCCCAGCTCTGGAAGATCTTTCTGCCACTGACTGAAGTCATTCCAATCAGCTCCAAATCAGCTGCTGTCTTTTGAGCACCTTCTAGGTGCTGAGTGCCATGCCCATGATCAAAGTTAGGACTCACATCCACTCCCAGCCAAGATAGGCTCTTACTTACACCTGCTTTTGTGTAAATTACCACCATCACCTTTGGTACTGACTTGGAGAGAGAGAGAGAGAGGAGAGGGAGAAGTAGAGAGACTATGTATGCCTTACCTCCCATGTAGGGTAAGACCCATGCGATCAGGGATTAATAACTATATTTTGAATGCCTGTCATGCAGCAGGCACTCAATAAATACTACAAAATATGTATTTATATCAGTATAATACTGTACATAAATATGGTAAATATAGAAGTACTATAAAACAACACTAATCGTGGCAGTAAGCACTTAATTAGCATTTGCCATTTGCCAAAACGATTTTAAGCCCTTAGGTTGATTTTTAACTCTATATGAGGTGACTACTGTTTTCATACCATTTTATGAAAGGATTTAAGGTCTTTGCTCAAGGTCACAGGATTCAGGATTTGCACCCAGGCAGTCCGGCTTTGGTGGCCCAAGTCTCTAAATACTAAGCTGCACTGCCTGCTATAGAATGGATGCGGAATGAATAGATAACTTTAATTATCTTTGCTGATTAAAGCAACACATGTTCATTGAGAAAAATTAAGAAAACAAAGATGAATGTGTGAAGAAGATACAAATCTCCCATAACTCCACTCTGTTTACTTCTGGAAGAGGGTGGACCCATGGAATCACTGTTTTCACAGGAATGAGGCAGTCTTGTGTCTCTTGGAGAGAATAAGGATGCAGACAGCTGGGCTTGGGGTACATGGGGTACTTGGGAAGAGAGCTGCAAAGGCTTATGGGAGGATGCTTTCACTTTTTCCCAGCATTCCCTGGAGAAGCGGGAAGAAAGCTGCAAAGGCCTATGGGAGGACGCTTCCACTTCTTCCCAGCATTCCCTGGGGAAGAGGGAAGAGAGCTGCAAAGGCTTATGGGAGGACGCTTCCACTTCTTCCCAGCATTTCCTGGGGAAGAGAGCTGCAAAGGCTTATGGGAGGACGCTTCCACTTCTTCCCAGCATTCCCTGGGGAAGAGGGAAGAGAGCTGCAAAGGCTTATGGGAGGACGCTTCCACTTCTTCCCAGCATTCCCTGGGGAAGAGGGAAGAGAGCTGCAAAGGCTTATGGGAGGCCGCTTCCACTTCTTCCCAGCATTCCCTGATGTGGCCTCTGTCCCTTCCCTCAAGGCAGGAGAAGTGACCAAGCGCCCTGAAAATCCAGAGCTAGGGGCCCTACGGGATCTAAAAAGAGGGCACTCCAGGCAGCTTGTCACAGCTGATGAACCTCCAGGTAGTTGAGCCTCCTCAGCTTACACAGCAGTTTGCATGCAGAGATGGGGCTTTGTGTGGTTCCTGAGGCCAATCTGCAGTCCGTTGTAAGTTCTGTGCCGTCAATTTGATAGCAGCCTTTTGGGGTTGGGGATGCAGTAGGATGCATAGAGAGAGAGAAAGCAATTTACTGTAAGGAATTTGCTTGTGCTGTTATGGAGGCTGAGAAGCCCCAGGATCTGCAGTCGGCAAGCGAGAGACCCAGGAGAGCTGACAGTGTGGTTCCAGTCCAAGTTCGAACCAGGAGACGGATAGTTTAAGTTCCAGTTCAAAGGCTGGCAGTCTCAAGAGCCAGGAACAGCCAGTGTTTCAGTTTGGAAAAAGCCAGTGTTCAAGGTTGAAGACTGTCAGGGTGGAGAAATATTCCCCCTTCCTTGCAGGAGCGGCAGCCTGTTTTAGTCAGACTTCAACTGATTGGATGAGGCCCACCACATAAGGGAGGGCAGTTTGCTTTCCTCAGTCTGCCAATTCCAGTGTGGATCTCATACAGAAATGCTCTCAAAAATATATTCAGAACTGACCAAATGTCTGGACGCCCTGTGGCCCAATCAAATGGACATTTAAAATTAACCATCACAGGGGCGCCTGGGTGGCTTAGTCGGTTGAGCGTCCGACTTTCGCTTAGGTCATGATCTCGCGGTTCGTGGGTTCGAGCCCCGCGTCGGGCTGTGTGCTGACTGCCAGCTCGGAGCCTGGAGCCTGTTTCAGTCTGTGACTCCCTCTCTCTCTGACTCTCCCCTGCTCACGCTGTCTCTCTCTCTCTCTCTCCTAGAAATAAATAAAACAAAAAAAAAAATTAAATTAAATTAACCATCACAGAGGTAGGGGTAGGGCAATAATTTTGATATTTCAGCTCTGGCAGCTCACTTTTGAGTCCTGTGTGGAGGGTTATTGCAGAGAGCTGGATCTTTATCCTTTTTTTTGATCTGACTCTATCTTTATCCTCTGCCATTATCTGCCACTTACTCTTGCTGTGGATTTCCTTAGGGAAGACTTAATCGTCTTCATTATCTATTCTTGCCTTTGCTACTTAGAGTACTTGATATTAAAAAAAAAATGCCTTAGAATTTCAAAAGGAGACAAGTGTTTAAGAAACTAAAGCAAGTGTCAAAAACTCAAATGCCCTTAAAGCCAGGCAGGCTCCGTAGCACAGGTGTAGGGCGATAGAGAGTGGTGTGGACTATGGCTAATGGAAGAACAAATGCTCTGCCTTAAGTGGACGGTGGCTTCGTGGCTGCACCTGCCTATGGCTATGAGAAAAATCAGGCCCAGGTTTATCTGCTTTTCCAGGTTTTAAAAGAATCCAGAGGCTTGATTTCTTTCAGGGTCATCTGGAATATATATTGGCAACTAATTCAAATTTATTATTTTTTAAAATAATACTCTGTGTAAACACAGTATTTCCGTGGGCTGGATTTGTGCCGTATACCTTTATGTAACTGGTTATGAGTTAAATAATGAGAGACTAATCATAATATATAATAATTTCAACAAGACAGTGTCTGCTGTGTGCCTGGCACTGGTCTGGGTCTAGCTACATTATCTCATTCAGCTGTCAGAACAGAGGTAGGAGTGGTATTATTCCCATTTTACAGATGAGGGTAAGGTGCTCACACCTTTAGTAAGGGTGGGAACTTGGCTCTTCTCGATTAGTAGCCTTTGCTTTAAGCTCCTATGTGACATTGACTCTTTTGGCCCTAAAGTGTGAGGTCCACACCCCCTGGGGATGTCCAGCCTGGGTTCTCACAGATCTGTGAGGGCCACAGCAGAGCACCAAGGAGGTCATACAAGAAAGTGTGTATTTTATTGGGCAACTGTGTGCCGTAGACTGTGCTAAGCACTTTCACATATGAATGCCTGGAACCCTTATGTTTACACAATGAGGTGGGTCTTCTCATCCAGATTCCGCAGATGAGATCAGGTTCCGTTTCCCCAAAGTCACACGGCTAGCGAGGGGCAGAGGCGGAACTGGAACGCAGGTCCCGCGTCTCTGCGGCCCATCATCTGGCTCTGTTTCCACAAAATTAAGATCAAAGAATGGGACAGAGCTGACATCGAATACAGTTGTGCCAATGACAACGAGATGTGGATGTGGATCCTCACGGAGACAGTCATGCTGATATTTACAATTTATTGCTGACTTGTGTGAGTGAGCACATGTCCACAAGGTGATAAAATAGACATTTGATGGCTTGTTTGTGTTTCTGTGTTGAAAATTGTTCTCAGGAAGGTTTTTGTTCTTTATCTCTTTGTATTAACCGACCCAATAATGGTGTCTGTTTGTTTCTGGCTTCACCAAGTTAAACTTAGATTCATCTAATGCCTCAGATTGTTGACCTAGCTTTGGCTCTAGAATCTCCAAATGTCTTCTCACCTGCCTTGGTCTTAATGAAGTACAAAGAAACTTACCATTCATACTTTTAGGCCCATGTGCCCCATGACATGGGATGTATGTTTTTAACAGTATTCAGACTGGTTGTTAGTGGGTCTGTATTACCTATCGCTTCATAACAAATGACAAAACTTGGTGGCTTAAAATAATAGATAGTTCTCTCACAGCTTCTACAGGTTACAGACCTAGGAAGAGCTTAGCTGAGTTTTCTGGTTCAAGGTCCCTCTTGAACTTGAGTTTCTAAATTTGTCTCCATGAACATGTGTTACTTTAATCAGGAAAGAAAAAAAACTTATCAGCTCATTCTGCATGTGATCGATGGCTAGAGCCGTAGTCTCATCCGAAGGCTCGACCAGGGCAAGATCTGCTTCTAAGCCCACTCACATGTTTGTTAGCCGGCCTCGGTTTCTCCCAGGCCATCACACTGAGGGCCTCAGTTCCTTGCTGGCAGTTAATTGGGGCATCTCTGTTAGTTCACCATAGGCAGCTCACAGCATAGCAGGTGGACTCCCCCAGAGCCAGAGATCAGAAGAATGGAGGGAGGGAGGCCCTTCAGATGGGAGCTGCAGTCTTTTTATAACCAAACTTTGCAAATGAAATACCATCACTCCTGCTGCATTCTGTTCATTAGCTGGGACTCACTAAATCTCACTCACTCCTAAGGGGGAAGAATTTGTCCAACCAGCAACCTGTATTCAGCCTCCTTTTTGTGACTACTGTGAAGTGGTATTTGGCCCTGGGGAAATGATGCTGGGAGTCCAGGAAACTGAATTTCACTGTATTGTAAAAACTGCCCAGATTTATGTTTCTCCACGTTTTAAAAGGTCCCCCCACTCCCAGGAACAATTTTCTGTAAGTGGTGCATGGAGTAAGTGGTGCTTACTTTGAAGGGGGTTTTCTGATTCCTCTCCCCCTCTCCTCTCTATCTAAATAACTGCTCCATGAAAAGCAGGTTGTCAGTCTCACTGGACCTGGTGGTTTTGTCTGGGGTGTCGCTCTGAAAAAGATGTAATGCCTCATGTTGCAATCTGGACAGGAGCACATGCCAAGCAGTTGTGGGGAAACATTGTGCACATAGGCTTAATGTGAGACCATTTCCTGGAGTCACCCCAACAAACATTTGGTACAGATAAAGATCACTTGTCCCCAAATGCCTCTTTGATTTCATCCAGAGCCAAATATGATTGGAGTCAAAGGAAGCCGAGTTTGAAAACCACATCTCTGCGGCCACATGCAGGAGTTTCGCCCAGGGGGGATGCCATTGAAGTGGGACAGAGGCAGCATGTACCCGACATGGCCCAGATGGTCCCGTGCTTCTTGCCTTCCTGTCTGAGATGTCAGGATTTGGGCAACCATTTTTTTTTCCCCTTCACATAATTTTCAGTGTTCTCTGCAGCAAAGCCTAAAAAATGAGATAGAAGGACTAAGGGTGCTCAGTTACATGCCTGCGTTCAGGGTCCCGCTTCGCTCCATTTTCCTCTTTGCAAAATAGAACCCAGGGTACTGGCTTGCCACAGGTGGGTCTTGTGAGGATTAAATGAGATAGCACAGGAAGACCATTTAGCATGGGCCTGGCACCCAGGAAGTATACAAGAGGTCCGTTACTGTTACTGCCGGGTTATTACCAGTCACCTTGGATGGATGGTCTTCTAGACTGTTCTCTGTGGGAAGCACAAATGTTAGACAGCGAGTGGAATAGGTCTTCGTTTCCCTGCATGACCCAAGCAGTCATGTAAAACCCTACCCTTCTGCCTTCTACATCATGAACTTAGAAATTTTACAAAAGGCAGCATGCCAGCGGAGGCTGGACCCGTGTGCCCAAGCTACTACATCGTTCTTTAGCGCGTCTCCTGTGATTGTCCTGTATCAGGTCCATGTCTTAGTCCTGTGGTCGTTTGAATAGAATCCTTTCTCGTTTCCTACCTCTAACTCCCAAGAAATTCCTCAGGGTAAATTTCTGCTTTCCATTTTTATAGAATGACCTTGTTCCCAGCCCAGAGCTTAAAAGCTGAGTGTGATTGTGGTAGCTTTAAGTAAGATGATCAAATTCAATTTAGCAGATGCAGACTGATCCCCTACTGTGCACCAACCACCATTTTCAAATGGTGGTGTCAACATCAGCGCCACGGGAAGCCTCCCTGCAAGGCACGGTGGCATCCTGGCTGCGAGGGTGGACTCTGGAGCCAAATAGCCCTGGGTCAGTTCCTTCACCTCTTCCTGTGGTGTGACCCTGGGCAAGTCCCTTCACGTCTCGGAGCCTCTGTGTCCTCCTTTCTACAATGGGGACACTTACTCCTGCCCACTTTAATTGGAAGTAAATGAAGTCTTGCATATTTCACACCTCCCGTGGTACATAAAAATCATGCAATTGTTGTGATGGCTTCGGTCTCCAGATGCTCACAGGCACACGAGACAGGAAGAAAATGAAGCCGATGAGAGAATCTTTAGAAGATGAAGCCCTGGAGAAGGGGGCCTGGGTTTTTGGTACTCCAGAGTCACTCTGTACATCCGTGGGTCTTGTCCGAAGGGGCCATGCTTTCTCGGCTGTGCCAATGCCACCCCCCCATCCATCCCAGACTACCATCTGTGGGCAAGGCCTGCTCTCCCTGTGCAGCCCGACTGTGGACACCAGCACCGGGCAGGAAGCTCCACACGTAGCACAGACTCTGTAAAATCTGGGGTGAACGAATCAGTGAAGACTCCCAAGATTTTTTTTTTCTCATCAAGGGTTTACCTCCACAGGCTCAGAGGCCACGCTTAGATGTAACCAAACCCGCCACCTTCAGACCGAGCTAGAGCCCGAAATAGCGCCCAGAGCCTCTCGCCATGCGCACTCCTTCCTTTACCACAACAGCTGTCTCCTTTTTTAAAAAAATACATGCTTGTGTGACGGAATGAAGTGACCCGACCCCAGATCGCCAAGTTCCAGGGGCTTCCAGGGAGGAGAGGGGGCCCCGGAGGGCTGGGTGACACCCCTTCAGCATCACCTGGGTTTCCGGGGGTGACTCACTGACAGCCACCTTCCCTGCGTTTCTGCTCTTGAGACAGTTGATGTGGGACGTCGGTGACTGGAGAGCTCTCTGTGCACTTCCGGGACTCCATGTGCGCTTCCGGGACTCCATGTGCGCTTCCGGGACCCCATGTGCACCTCCCGGACAGGTCCCCGCACTTCCTGCCGTGGCAGCCCCCCGCTCGACGGTGTGCCGCGGCCCTGCGGGCCCTCAGCACCGCTCCCACACTGGGCACCCTACAGGCACCCACACCCTGCCGCCTGCAGCGTCAGGGCCTGTCCTGCCCCACCTGGAGAGGCCGAGGGGCCAGGACCCAGGGCCCAGCACCCCTGAGCCCCGTCGTGCGAGGCACCGCCTCCTCTCGTCCCTCCTTCCATGCCCCCAACCACACAGGTGTCAGGGTTGTGCATTCTGTTTTGCTCCGTGGTTAACCTGGTGGCCAAGAGAGGAGCTGGCTTACTTAGGGTGTGTAAAGCCCGTCTTTTGCTTCCTCATTTTCTCCAGTAGATGACCATTCTTTATAATTTTTCTCCCTGGAAAGTATATACACTTTAGTGTTTGGAAACTTAAAAAATAAGGAAAGCATTATATTGCTAACAATGCTTCTCTTGCTTTTGTTAGGAAAAAAAGAGGAATGTGGGGCGAGGCGGTTCCTGGAAGGGAACCCCAGAGCTTACTAGATGATGATGACAGGCTGTCGCTGATTTCTCTGAAGCCAGGATGTGCCTCGTTCTGGGCTGCGCCAGAAGGACTTTTCCTAAAACGTCACTTGACATTGATGATGATGGAAGCAATCTGCAAAGGTTTGGCTCCACAGGGAGAGAAGAGGGTTTCTAAGCCAGAACAGGTCATTCTGGGGCTGTCCACTTAAATAAAGCCCTGGCTTAGAAAACCCCAAACACGCTAAAGTGGATACTGTAATGGGATTTATGCAATACTCTGTTAAGGGCAAACCCAGCCTCATAAATACATGTCCGAAATTCA
Organism: Crocuta crocuta; assembly: GCF_008692635.1. NCBI lineage: Eukaryota > Metazoa > Chordata > Mammalia > Carnivora > Hyaenidae > Crocuta > Crocuta crocuta. The sequence goes on from NW_027531893.1 coordinate 13,246,578, forward strand.
ATCTGCCAAATGAAATGTTAAAGGCGCCAAATGGATTTCTCGAAAGGATCAGAGCTAAGATGTAGTTTGCCTGCACTTGATAAGCTTATCCAGCCTTGCCACTAGGAAGGGAGAGGGCGGAGAAAAAGAAAGAAAGAAAGAGAAAGTGGAGTTGAGGATTTTACTGTATTCTCCAGTATCTTAGATACTCTCTTTTTCAGTGAAAAGGGAGGAAGAGATTATCAGTCCTCTGGCTGTGAAGCTAGTACTCCTGATCCAAATACCTTCTGGGCTATAAAGGGAATGGTATACTAAATCACTAGCTGGGGCCCAAATTCCATTCTCCCAGGTCTGAAGCCTCCTCAGTGTGGGTTTTTTCCATCCCTAGTCGCCTCAGCTACCTGAGTGTGGCATCCAGAAGACCGAGGACACAGCTGGACTCACATGGCTCAGCTCGAGCCCCACGTCCGAGCCCCAAGTCCTGGCTTTGACTTGGTGCCGGCTGCGGCCACCAAGTGTGTTTGTGGGCAGTGAAGTGAATGAGAGAAGCAAGCCATGGCAGGGACCCGATCATTCTAGACAGCTCCCCCGACCCGCCTTCTTCTTCCTTATGATTTTCATAACCAGCTGGGAGTATATCCTCTCCTGCAAATGACTGGGATTGTCCTGTTTATCTGAAGGAGGGGGTGTTGCAACAGTTCCGAATGTCATGAGATTTTTCCTGTGCTGGTGGGAAACCTGGCCTGCCAGGTAGAGTTTTGGTTTTCTTCTGAGAACGCCAGCATTGCTTCTGACATCAGAACGGGATCCCAAAGAGTCACTTTCAGGATGATAGCATGTGTCAAAAAAAAAAAAAAAAGGGTCATCTTGGACGAAGGTGTGAGTTTGTGGGCATCGGTGTATTTGGGGGAGTTGTGAATTTGGCTCTCGGCGTGGCACGTTTTCCTGGCCTTTTCTGCAGTGCAGCTAATAGCTAGTAGATGAGGCCATCGCTGTCACTGGCCTCGCTCCTGACTCCCGTGGGCCGAGGCCTCTGCAGGTCAGGTTTCTGGGTTGTGAAGATCACGGCCGTGGGTCTTGGGGGCGTGCCCACATGATTCTCTGACCACAGATGAATTCAGCTCTTGCTGTAAAAACACCAAGGCCCCACTCCTGTGTGTTTATTCTCGTCCTCCGACAAGTCAGCTGATGTCCAATCTCCAGGGCATTTGTCTGGGCCGGAGGCCTTGCTGATGCCTCATCTGGAATAAACATCAGGTCTTTGGGTCTGCGGCAGTTTATGGGATTCTTGAGTATTTTAAGAACTAGAGAGGCAAAACATGACACAGAAAAGGACATAAGGGAAACCTTTAATTTTTAAAAAGCTTTACTGAGGCATGATTAATCTGCCATAAAAGTCACACGTTCTAAGGGTACCGCCCAACGATTTTCAGTGAATTCACCAAGCTGCGTGACCACCACCGTAATCTAGTTTTAAAACGCTTTTGTCAAGTTCGCGAGAGTCCTCATGCACACCTGTGTCCCTCCTAGGCCGCTAACTGCTCATCTACCTTGTCCCTATAGTTTGCAGAAATGGACTCCTGAAGTCCGAGCTCTTTAGTATCTGGCTTCATCCACTTAGCGTGCTGTTCGAGGTCTGTACGTAGTGTGGCGCACTGCTAAATAATATTCCCCGGCATGGATATACCGTAGTTCATCCATGCATCGGCTCACGGACACTTGAGTGGTTTCCCTCTCTGACTCTTGTGAATAATGCTGCTCTAAGCATTCACCTACAAGTCTGCGCATGGACATATGTTTGCGTTTTTCTTGGGTGTGTTCCCGGGAGTGGGATTTCTGGGTCATACGGTAAATTCATATTTAGCTCTTTAAGAAAGCTGCCAAGTTGCTTCTTCACAGAGGCTGCGTCGTTCCATGCTCTCCCACCAGCAGTGAATGAGTGGATTCATTCATTCTCGCTCTTGCTCCGAGCTGGATGGTGACGGGTGTCAGAAACCACGGCATGTAAAAATCCAAAAATCGCTACCTGCATGTGGGAACCGGGCCCTCACTGGAACCTTGACAACATTCCAGAAGAGCCTCGATCCCAGTTTCCACACAAGCGTCCTCAGCATGGGGCAGACCTACCAGCCCAGAAGCTCTGTGGCTCGCCCCCCTCTCCCCTCCCCCACACCAGCCTGGCTGCCCATGCTCCCACTGCAGTCCATCTCATTCCAGAGAGGATTCGCTTTTATTTAAAAAAAAAAAAAAATGTTCTGCGTTGCGCTGTTGCTAATTTAGCAACTTTATTGGACAATGTGATTTAAAATCCGTGGCCTGCCTTCGAATGGATTCATTTACCTGCATTGATTGGTATATGTCGCTGCTAACTGCTACCAGAAAATGCACAGCAATGCTTAAAAACTGTGTAGCATTTTGCTTTCTGATAATGATTGTTAACTCCATCCTTGACCGCCAATGCCATGGTACTCTCCTCTGAAGGTGGGCTTAGATTGCAGAACTCCATTCCTTGATCATGAGAAAATAAATTGCTTTTCTATGCTGTGTTCTGCTAAGCACTGCTTAAAACTCAGGCTCTTTGGTAAGGGTTCCTTCTTCTCTCCTTTGGGTATTCTCTCCTTGCTGCTCAGTGTGGTCCTGGGGTCAGCAGCCCCAGCATCACCTGGAAGCACGTCAGACCTCACCCCGAACTTCTAGAATCAGAGTTTCATTTTAACAAGATTCCCAGGTGATATATATGCACACCGGAGCTTCAGAGGCATTGCCACGAGGCACCTAGATGGCTCTGTCGGTTAAGCATCCGACTCTCGGTTTGGGCTCAGGTTATGATCCCAAGGTCATGGGATCAAGCCCCGTGTCAGGCTCTGGGCTCAGTGTGGAGCCTGCTTGGGATTCTCTTTCTCTCTCTCTTTCTGCCCCTCCCCTGCTCGTGTGCATGCATATGCTCTCTCTCACACACACAAAATAAGTAAACTTTAAAGAGAGAGAGAGAGAAGTGCTACCCTGAGTCTGGAGTCAGCCAGAGTAAGGCCCTTGGACCAAATCTGGCCAGCTACAAGTGTTTATTTAAAAAAAAAAAAAAAAAAAGTTCTATTAGAACACAGTCACGTCCATTCATTCCATATCGTCTGTCTGTGGCTACTTGGCATTGAGGCGACTGACGGAGACCTTATGGCTTGCAGAGCCAAAAATGTTTATTTCCTGGCCCTTTACAGAAAAAAGTTTGCTGAGCCCTGCTCTGGAGAAGGCTTTAGTTTTACTTTATTTTTATTTACTTATCACATTTATTAATCCCTAGCATTATCATTTACTTATTATTTGTATTTATTGAAAATCTTGTCAGCTTTTTCTTATTGCGCTTTTTTCATTTTACATTATTTATACACGTTGGGCCATTCTGCGTCTTTTTTGTGAATTGAGACGTAATAGACACATGGAATTCGTCTCAGGCATCCAGCGAAATGGTTCAGTATTTGTAGAGGTTGCCGAGGGATCCCAGTAAGTCTGGTTCACATCTTTCACTACACACCACTACCACAAAAATTGGTTTTCTTGTGCTGAGAACCTTTAAGGTCTACTCTCTTAGCAACTTCCAAATATACGACGCAGTTATATACTTTTTTTAAAAAAGGAAATTACAAGTGCCATTCATCTACAGCACGTCTTTGTGTGCTGCCTTGGTGGGACAAAGTGGCATAAACCAAAATGAAACGTGAGCTTTGGGTTTCTGGTCCACAAGCTAGAAAGCTGTGAGGCTCCCTGATTTCTCACATACCATCCTGCTGGCTTGAAGATTCCTCTGGGTGAGCTCTGTTTTATGTCCTTTTATTCTTTGTAAACAAGAGGATTCATTGTTTCTGAAACTGGAAGGCCATGTTACTCCTTTGTAAGGACTTTGTGTAGACACTCCCAAATTAGGAAAGAAAAAAAAAAAGAAAAGAAAACGCCTTCTCAGATCACAGGATCTGGTCCAACTGGGAAAACCCAGGGAAAGTGGTCGTGGGAGGCAGCCCAGAAGGGAGGACACCTGGAGGATTGGCTTTAATGCTCTGCTGTCACCGTCTTGAAATTCTTAACTGCTTTTAAACAAGGCACCCCCGTCTTTGTTTTGCACTGAGCCAGGCAACTGAACGTAGCTGGCCCTGGAAGCCAGCGACAGGATCAGAGGACCCAAGCGATGAGCCTTGCATGGAAGAGGAGGGCAGGGCGCGTGGAGTCCTGTCTGCCAGCGCTGAGCCATCCTGACCCAGCGATTGCGTTGCTGACTTGCTGGCTTCCTGTCCCCTTGGTTTGTGCCAAGGGAAGAAAGACCACTTTTAATGATTTTCTGAATTAGGCATTAGAGACGTAAGTCAGCTCGTGCAGAGAAGGTTCAAAGTGAAGTTCAGATTACCTCCAGTTAAGGACGTGTTTGATCCTCACAACTTGAATGTAATTGCTTCAGAGGACGGAGGCAGCACTTTTTCCTGCAGAGCCAGGGCGAGACGCCGCTTTTTCTATGAGGGGGCTTCTTAAAGCAATTGGGCTCCGTCCTGGCTGAGGTTGAGGTCCCTGGGGACTTGTGAGCAGTTGGGATTTTCAGGCCACGGGTCACCAGTGGAAGCCTCCCAATGGGGCTACTTCCTCCTGATCCCTGTGGGGAGGAATTTCATCCAGTGACCCTGCAGGTAGCTGATTGAGTCTGAAATAGCAGCCTCCCAGCCCAGCAGGGACCAGAGCAAGGAACATTGCTGTAATTTCTTTCCTCCTTCCCTCTGAACGATTGTTAATCAGGAGTCTTTTGGAAACAAAAAATAAAAGGAAAGCAAGAAAAAGGAGACCTACTTTGGCAAACCCAGTGGAAAACTACAGGTCCCCAAAGCCACTGGGTGGCGGGTGGGCAGGGGGCCGCAGATGTCTGTCGCAGAAGCTGGGACACATCAGTGACCAGAGAGGCCTTTCACGCTTTTCGAGAAACCAAAGGCCATTGGATGATCCTAACTGTTACCATAAATAATTCTGCATCTGTCATCCTAGCTGCGGTCATTTATTGAGAGCGTCTACTAGGTGTCAGGCTTGAGGCCACACTGTGCGCATTTCCTAATTCTTACACCAACCACGTGGCCCGGCTCCGTTTTACAGATGAGAAGTCTGAGACTTGCAAGGTTTGACTCGGCCAAGAGCCTACAGCTGGTGAAAGGGACAAGGTCGTGTTTGAGCTGCGTGCGACTCCAGGTCTTGGGCCGTGTCCCCTCAGCAGCCCTGTGACTGCACGGATCCCTCTGGAGCTACTGCCCGATGTCGTGGTGCGGGTAGCTGGAGCATTAGTGAGGTTGCAGCAGGTCTGTGCCTCGGTCCTGGGCTCCCAGGGTACCTGAGAGGCGAGTGGGGACAGGGGAACATTTGTTTCAAGGTGTATTTCTTGTATTTAAAGGAAACATATATAACTGGTATATAAAACTATGGCTTTAGAGTGAACTAGCAGTTCATGTTGAAAACACAAATTTTTTTTATTTTTAAAAAAAAAATTTTTTTTAACGTATATTTATTTTTGAGACAGAGAGAGACAGAGCACGAGTTGGGGAGGGGCAGAGAGAGAGGGAGACACAGAATCCGAAACAGGCTCCAGGCTCTGAGCTGTCAGCACAGAGCCCAGTGCGGGGCTCGAACCCACAGACCTCGAGATCATGACCTGAGCCGAAGTCGGCCACTTAACCGACTGAGCCACCCAGACACCCCATGAAATCACAAATTAAGAAAAGAAGCCATGAGTCTTTTAAATAAAATGGCAGTATGGGTGAGACCCTTGTTTGGCAGTATGGGTGAGACGCTTGTTTGGCCCGCCGGTTCCATTGTTCTGGAAACATCTTGCCTAACCAGTTGGAACAACCCTGAATGCAGTGTTGGGGGGGGTCGGGGGCCAGAACTGGTTACCCTGACAAGGAGACTTTGTCCTCAGTGGGAAAGAAGTCGTGAGCCAAGTCGTCAGCCTTTTGAGGTCTGTCATCCACACTGATGGTGTTGTCACCTCAGCGTTCATAGACACGGTCTCACCTCTTGTTGCCCAAACCTCAGGCACTTTCACTGACTTTCAGAATTGTTGATGAGTCTTAGCGAGAAGCCCTTACCCTGGCCTGTGGGGTTTCTCATCACCTCTGCCTACCGTGGGCTTGTCTTCTACCAGCCGATAGCTGATGATGCCACATTTGCCTTCTGTTTCTAGAATACACCAAGCCCGGTCTTACCTCAGGGCCTTTGCACTTGCTGTTCTTTCTGCCTGGAACTCTTCCCCCTGCCCCCCACCAGTAATTGCTTGACGTATGCCTTCTTCTCATTCTGGTCTTCACTCTAATTTCTGCCTTCTCGGGGGCTTTTCTGTTCTCCTATGAAAGTCCCCCTCTCCCCGCATCCCTTTCTATCTATGCCAGGGATCTGCAAATCTTTTTCTGTCAGAGACCAGATAGTAAGGATCTTCGGCTTGAGGACCATATGTTCTCTGTGGCACCTACTCAACTCTGCCGTTGTTGTGCAAAAGCTTCCATGGGCAACGTGGAAACACAGGGTATGATTTCGATAACCCTCTACCTACAGAAACAGATGGCCACCTGGATTTGACCCCCACAGACTGTGGTTGGCTGATCCCTGCTCTACTCTATTACCTTTTTAAAAATTGTTGTCATAACATTTATCACTCTCTGAAATGATCTTGTTTATTTGTATAAAATTTTGTCTCTGTGTCTACAACGTAAACGCAACCAAGGCAGGAACGTGCCCTTCCTTCCTGTTTCGTCAGTATCCTTGGCACCTCGCAGGCAGTGTGCACTCAGTAAATGTTTGTTAAATGAATGGATGCTGTCACTGGGGATTCCTGCATTCATTTATTCTCCAGACATGTATGGTCTGCTCACTTGGCCCCTGGCCTCGTATGGAACATTGGAAACGGAGCTCATGGGCAAATACATAAATGCTCGGGGAAGCAGATTGTGGTTCGACGTGATAGGCCAGATGGGATGGAGAAGTGGCTCTCCATAGCAGGGCTTTAACTCTTGGGAAGTCAGAGGGGGCTTCTCGGAGCTGAGTGTGAAGGGGACATTTAAGTTCTCTGGCTAGAAAAGCAGCTTGGAAGAGCATTCATGTGCAGGGAACAGCAAGGGCGTGGTGGCAGGCACCCATGGGGCCGTGTGCCACAGGAAGGAAAAGCCATCCAGGGCTGGAGACTGAAACCAGCCCAGACGTCACTGTAGGTCAGCTGAGCGGCAGCAGGTGTAAGCTGAGAGTCTGGTTGGATGAGTTCTGTGAACAGTCGACAAAGGTCTTTGAAATATGGACTTGGGTCCTGCATTTAAATGTGGGCTTTGCTTTCTGTGAACTCGGAGGTTATATTGCTCCAGACGTTTAAAAATTCATAGTCCATAGGTCTGACTTCTCAGTTGACCTGGCCCCAGTCACCTAAGAGTTGGCTCACATTTGCAGGCGAGCTATGCAATGTCCTGTGTAATTGGTAGGTCTTGGCTCTCAAAATATATAGACGATGCTAATGAGCGGCCTTTCCTGGCTATCACCCTGCCCTCTGCATGCATCTAAAACCCGTCGGTTGTCAGCAGGGAGCTAAGCACACAGAGAAAGGGCAGCAGATGGCATGGAAGAGTGGGGAATTGCAAGCCCTGAATAAAATTTTATTGAGGTGGGCCAGCCCTGCTGTTTATGAGGCACTGAAAGGGAATTCGTGATTTGCAAAGCTGAAGTCTCTTCTTCCTTGTCTCCCTGGAAAAGGGGGAATCCCTGAGATTTTGGGGACTCTGCCTCCAACTTCTAACCCTTGGCCAAGTCCTAAGGAGGCCAGAGCTAAGTTCAAGGGTAGAAGCTGATGCTGTCACAAGCCTCGGGGCTGCTGTGACAGGTGAACCACAGCAGAAGGAAACAGACATTTGCTAGCAAGTACCAGGCCCTGGGGTGCTGACGGGGTGCACACATACTCCATGTACACGTGGTGGGTTCGGTAACATCCACATTACACTCTTCCTGCCAATAGTTACTTCATATTTTTGTTTATGCTTTTTAATGTTTATTTTTATTTTTAAGAGAGAGCAGATGAGTGGGGGAGGTGCAGAGATAGAGGTGGACAGAGGATCCAAAGTAGGCTCTGTAATGACAGCAGAAAGCCTGATGCAGGGCTCGAACTCACGAGGGGTGAGATCACGACCTGAGTGGAAGTCAGACGCTCAACTGACTGAGCCACCCATGTGTCCCAACATTTTTCTTTAAATGTACTCATTATTTACTTGGGCTCAGCCTTAAGCTCTGCTATTCATAATGTCATAGTATAAATGAAGCCCATTTCCTTCTTAAATACATCAGGGTAAATATATAACTGTTAAAGTTTTTTCAGAAAGGTTTATTCACGAACCACAGAGGAGAACATGTGTGCTGTTGTTTCCAGTGCACTTGGCCTTATCTTCTTCAGTACTTCCGGGTTTGCAAGAAGGTATTGTTGCCTTCATTTTGTAGGCAAGGAAACAGAGACCCAGAGACATTTAGTAACTCACCCAAAGTCACACAGCTAAGAACGAGCAGAGTCTGGATTTGGTCACAGATCTTTCAAGCTCTAAGGCTGCAAGTGATATGCACCCACTTCTCAGAGGAAGGAAAGGGAAAAGGATTCCAGACATCCCCTGGGTTGGATGGATAGATTTAAAGGTTCTCAGGACAGGCATCAATGGTAAGACTGAAGCCAGTCAGACTTCCTGCCCCTTCTCAGGAGGCAAAGACAGCTTCAGCCACTGACATGTAGAGTCCCGTGGATCTGGGCGTCAGACTTGCTCAGACTCTGAGGCTTGCTCCTGGGGCTCCGCTGCATGGCACGGAGAGCCCTTCATCATCCCATCAAATAGTCGTCATCAATATGGACTCCCACACAAGTCCCAGGCGAGTGACTGTCCCTACTGCCCAGCTGCCAGGGCAGAAGGAAGCCCCTCCTCTGTCATGGAGGTCCATTAGTGTTGAGTCCTCATGGAAGGGCCTTGGAGGGAAAAATCATTGTGATGGGTCTGAATGAACCCACCTGCCAGCCATTGGGGGAGGGCCACAGGGAGCAGACTCCACTGCCCTTGAGGTACTGCAGTGAGCAGCCCCGATGGCCACAGGGATGTGGGCCTGCCATGGGGGGTGGAGCTTGGGGACAGAAGGAGGAGGGACGGGGAGCTGGCAAGCCCAGTGAGATCACCAGCAGGGAAGACCACCGTGGTTGGCTGTGATGATCACATTTTTCCTTAGAAAGTCTTGGCTTTCCAGGGGCCTAAGTCTCAGATCTGGATCACTGAGCTTGGGGTCACTGCTAGTCTATAGGGAACCTTACAGGGATGATAAGGGCCCCCCCTCGAGGAAGACCAGAGAGAGCGTCCCTCTGGGTGAGTGCTTTCCTACCCAGGCAGGACTGGTGAGGGCCGCTGGCTGGACTGAGCCCCTACTTTGCATTCCACGGACCACGCAGCCATTGACAGGGCCTCGAGCGAGAGCTACCTTACGTTTCAATAAAAACAGAAAATACGTGTACCAGTTCTTTATTATCGTAAAACAAACTGCCTGAAAACCTGGCGGCTTGGAACCGCTGTGTTGTTTGGTTTCTGGTTTTGTCAGCGTCAGGAACTTAGGAAGGCTCTGCCGGGCGGTTTGTTTCTGCTCCGTGCGGCGGCAGCTGGGGCAGGGCGCTCGTTTCTAGAATGATTTCTTCATCCATATGTTCGCCATCTTGTTCCTTCTTGAGCTCCTTCTCTCTCCATGTGGCATCCTGTCTCCCAGAGCCCTTGGCCGTGACTCGGTTTCCTCCCGGCAGGAAGGTCTCAGGGCGGCAGCACGTCTAACGTGGCAGCTGGCCTCCAGGAGGCAGGGCGTGGAGGCCGCCAGGAAGCCGAGGGCTCCGACTGGCACTCGCACACCGTCACTCGGGCCATGTCCCGTTGCTCAAAGCAGGCACAGGGCCTGCCCAGATTCTAGGGGCTGGAAAAGAAGACCCCAGCCCTTGTGGGGATGAGGGGGCCGGGGCGTGTGTGGCAGAGTCACCTTGCAGAAGACTATGCGGGCTGGGTGATGAAGCTGCAGTGTTCTGCGGGGGACACAGCCAGCCACTCCCTCACGGGACATTTTCCAGGTGCCGCACAATGAATTTTCTGTCTTGAGCTCCCCTCTGCCTCCCGTCTAAAGAACAGTGAGAGGCAAGTCACAGGTGTATTGTTTTAAGATGAAAATAGATGTCCAGTTCTTAATTTTCTGCAGACTCTTCATGGACCCTAATATTTGATCTGAAAGGTTGCTCTGGGGAGCCCGGGTGGCTCAGTCATTTAAGCATCTGACTTCAGCTCAGGTCATGATCTCACGGTTCGTGGGTTCAAGCCCCGCGTCGGGCTCTGTGCTGACAGCTCAGAGCCTGGAACCTGGTTGGGATTCTGTGTCTCCTTTTCTCTCTGTGCCTCTCACCTGCTCATGCTCTGTGTCTCTCTCTTTCAAAAATAAATTTAAAAAACATTAACAACAAAAAAAGAAGAAAGGTTGCTCTAATATGGTAAACCAGCTTGCAGAGTGGAAATAGCCCCAGGGTGGGCACAGCTGTGGGGTGGGGGGGAGGAGGGCGGGACGTTGTGTGCGTATCCATGGCTGTTCCAGTGCACCGCCACGAAAGCAGCTGGCTTCTGTTTGGTGAGGTCCCAAAGAAAAGGCCATCTGGCTTGGACCAGCTCACCTCCCACCCTGGTGTTTAAATCTGAAGTGGGTTTTATTGAGTCAATCAAGAAAGATTCAGTTATTGAAACGGAGGCAAATTCAGGCAGTAAATTGATGTTTTTGATTGAAATTTGCTTCCAAGCCAAGCCCTGGGGTCACTGTTGGACATTCGCCTCCTTTTAAAAATATGGTGTAACAAATAACACACACACCCATTCAATTGAACGTTTGGACCCTCGCTAAAAAAAAAATGTGAATAATTAGCCAAGCTAACATTTTTTCTGGATGGTGCTAAACTTTGCAAAGAACAGTGGAAATAGATGTTGCATGTTAATTCGAAGTGGAGAGGAGTTACCCCATTCTTTTCAGTACTGAAAGTTATTTCCTTTAATTTCAGAAAGTACTGCCTCAGACATTCTTTTTCATGTTCCCACGCAAGGGCCCTGAAACTAGAGGGTGAGCTCTGCAGCCTCATTTCTGCCCCTTATAAGCTATGACCATGGGCAGGTGACTGGTACTTACTGTGAGCCTCACTTTCTTTGCCTATAAAATGAAAACGGTTATACCTATTTAATCCTGGGACTTGTCTAAGAATAAAATGATACCATACTGTTTTTAAAAACTTGCTCTGTGAGTTCAGAAATTCTTTAGGCATTGAGCTATTACTGCTAATAATAGCATGGCAAATTTCTGTTGTCTGAGAATTAACAGTAGCCATATAAAAATTAAATGTATAGAATCTATCATTATTTTAAAATACAAAGTCTAAAAAAAGTTAACTATATAACTCTGGTACCAAGTTTGGGTACAAGCTGTAGTCGGTGCATTGGGCCTTACATGTATGTAAGTTCAATTTCGGCTAACCTAGCTAGTACTTTCTGAAATTAAAGGCTGGATCCTACGAAAACAAGGTAAGGAAGCGATTACTTACAGTGTTTTGCTGCTATGAATAAACTTCATCCAGTAACTGAGCCCTAATATTGAATGGACTAATAGAAACGAGTGGCTTCCTCTTAGTTCTTACAGACACAGATTCGGTTATTTATTAACAAATAGTTCATTGAGAGCCTATGAGGGGAATTTGTCTTTACCATGAGCCACCTCAATGGTTTCCAAACACCACTCTCATTGAATGTTGCCCTTGTGAGCTGGCGATAGGCATCCCATACTCCAGTCAAAGGCATCAGGCTTCCCCTCCCCCAGTTTACAGAAGGAAAAAAGGTCAGGGGATCAGATTTTTTTCTATATTATTATTATTATTATTTTTTTTTTTTACTGTATCTTTTCTTACATTTTTGGCACCTGAACTGTCTGCCCATCCGGACATACAACGAAAGGTGCTGTCTGCAGTGCACCGTTCAGTACTGAAAGTGATTTCCTTTGGGAGTGTTACCTGTTTCATTGGGTCTGCAAACAACATGATCGCTCCTGAATTTAAGGATGACTGTCATATGTGCTATACCGGGGATGGGCTGACCTGGCCCACTGTTTGTGTTTGTATAAATAAAGTTTTATTGGAACACAGCTGTACCCATTCATTTACAGACTGTCTGTGGTGCCTCGTTGAGTCATTGTAATGGAGACCTTACGGCCAAAAGCTGAACATATTTATTATGTGACCCTGTACAGGAAACGTTTGCTGGCCTCTATGCAATAGCGTACTGAGGGCATGACACCAGGAAAGCACGCTGGCTTCTTAACTCTGAACTTCCCCTGGGAGAGAAAGCTGCAGAAGCTGCCATCTTGTGACAAGACTCAGTTTGAGCGTTCCCCTTTTCCTCCCAAACCTGCAGCACATATGATAGGCAAGAAGAACACGTTTTGTTTTTGTTTGGTTTTGTTTTGTTTTTAATGTCTTCCTTTTTAACGGAACATTAGGTTACAATTAAAAAGAAAAGGGTAGGGAGATTTGAATTTATATAATTCGGTTCAAATCCCACCTCTGCCATTAGTTCGTACATTCAGTTCTTCATTTAATCGGTCAGTTATGCACCTGTTAAGTATCTTGTCATAGCTGCTGCCTCAACGATGTACCCCTCAGGCGTGAACACCTACTTTTTGTACCGGCCCCTACGGGGTCCTGGTTCTCTATTGCCCTGGAACAAATTGCTCACAAACTTAGTGGCTTAAATAGTTCTCTATTAGCTTTTAAAGTTTTACAGGCTGACTGGGCTTAGCTGGCCGGTTCTCCCTTGGGTCTCTCCCGTGTGTTGCAGTCAGATAAGGGCTGGGGCTGTAGTCAGTCATCCTAGGGTTTGGCTGGCTGGATGCTCAATGCATCTCGTACGCTGGCAGCCGGTGCTGGCTGCTGGCTGGGAGCTCACGTAGCTGTCGACGAGCGCACATCTGGCCTGGGCTTCTCCCGGAATGATGGCCGCGTTCCAAAAGGACGCTTCCCAAGAGCGAATGTTCCAAGAGCCCCAGCAGGAGCTTTCTTATCACCTAGGCTCCGGGCTCCCGGAACGTCCCTTCTGCCACATTCTGTTGGTCAAACACGTCCCTGAGGCGAGTCCCGTTTAAAGGGGGAATAAGACCACACCCTTCCATGACCGGAATGTCAAAGGTTTCGTGGGCATCTTGAATCTGGCAGATAGATGCATACAGTGGGGAGCCAACGACAGTGGCTCTTCTGTTAAATTGTAACTTTTATGAGTGATATAGAAAAAGAAGCCCAGATGAGAAGAGAGCTTTCATAAGGGGTTTTGGTCTGGAGAAGAGCCAGAGCAGGCTTCTTGGCAGATGAATAAAGTTGGCATGTGAAGGTTGAGTGCCATTAGTGAGGTGAAGAAGGGAGCAGAGAGTAATCCAGGTACAAGAAACAACCCGTGCAAATGTCCTGGGGCAGGGCCTCAAGAAGCCTGGTGCAGCTGGAGCGGAGAGAGTGAGGGGGGATGTGGTAGGAGTTCAGGCTTTCTAGGTGCGTGCTGGCCACGATTCCTCATCCCTCCAGACTTCAGTTTGCTCGGCCTGAGGCTGTTGGGAGGATAAATGAAGAGTAGGTCAGGAAAGCCTTGCGCAGTGACATTTTCTTTTCTCTTGAAAATGGCTGTCAGCAAAGGCAGGAAGCCTACCACCCGGCGCCTCTTTGCGATCCCCTTCCCACAGTTTATCTCCCTCTTCCAGGGTCAACTCTGAGCCGGCACCTCATGCCTCTAGCGTTCCACGCTGTCCACGACATCTCACCTACGCTGTTAAGTGGAAGTCCTGCAGCTTGGGAAGGGCCCACATGAACCTGAGTCACTGCCGGTCATGATTTGACTTTTGACGTGGCCCCAACCGCATGTCAGTGGCACGTGCAGATACGGCACACGGTCACGCTTCTTTGCATGCTGTAGTGTGGATTTGCAAGCCTTCTTCCCCAGCCCCCGCCTCCCCAGCTGTGGCCACCACACACCTCCGTTCTCGCGCCCTCATTGTAAGAGGAGTCTGTGGTCCTGGCGCGCCGGGCCGGGCCGGGCGGGGCCGCTGCTGGCC
>NW_027531893.1:13260737-13276365 GCF_008692635.1 Crocuta crocuta
GCCCCCGTGACTCTGAGCCGCTCCCGCAGGACTCAGGCCCTCCCTCCCGGCACCCAAGGAGCCTGGAGGTGACGGCCACAGCGCCCCTGGGGCCACCGTCAAAGCCAGCGTCTGCTGACGGGTGTCCGCGTGTCTGGCCTCAAGTGGCCGCAGCTGCCGGTGACGGACCTGGGACCCCTGGACCTTGGGGGAGTGTCCCCATGTTTCTCAAACAGTCCTGGGCACCCTGTGCGCCCTGGCGCTCGGGCCCTGTAGGAGGCGCCCCGGGCAGTGCTCATGAAGGCCAGGGGGCCGCTCTTGGGGCCGTCACGCTGAGTACGGGAACGTACCTCCCCCCACATAACTGTCCACAGGAGGGGACGCATGCTCTCCTGCAGCCAGGCCGGGGAGGCCAGTTCTCTCCTCCACGGGCACATGCTCTGTCTTGCCCTGAAAGAGCTTGGTGGTGGCTCAGAGCCCCTCCTGCACCTGGTGGCTGTGGGCAGAGGTGGGAGTGGCCACAGGCCCATGTCTGGGGACATTTTCTGGCTGTCGTGACTAGAGGAGGATGGCTCTGCTGGCAGCTAGTGGGCAGAACTCGGGGATGCTGCCAAATGCTCGGTGCACTAGACAGCCTCACCGCAAAGAATGTTCTAGTCCAAAACGTCAGGGGTGATGACTGCTTTCCTCTGGTCACCCAGTCACCGTCACACTGGCTTTCTGGTAGTTCCCCGAACATGCCAAGCCTTTCCTGCCTGCTCTTCACTGTGTAGAATGTTCTTCCCCAGGGAGGCCTCCTCCGATCTCCAGGGTTCAGGTAGGCCCCCCCGGCCCGCTCTTTTCTGCCATTGTTCTTGTCCCCGTCTGCAGCTCTCCATTTATTGTGATTATCCCCCCCTCCGCTAGTCCAGAAGATCCGTCAAGGCTTGGATCATGGCTGTGCTGCTGTGTCCTTGGCGCTCAGCCCGGGCCCAAATCTGTATCGTGGAAGTCGGGGGACAAGGATTGGAGGAGGGTGACAGCAGGTAGAGAGGAGAGGAGAGTTTTAGGATCTGAAGCCCTGGGGGCGCCTGGGTGGCTCAGCTGGTTAAGCCTCTGACTTTTGATTTCAGCTCAGGTCGTGATCTCACGGGTTGGAGAGATTGAGCCCAACATCTGGCTCCTTGCTGACAGTGTACAGCCTGCTTGGGATTCTCTCTCTCCTTCTCTCTCTGCCCCTCCCCTGCTCTCCCTCCCTCTCTCTCTCTCTCCCAAAATAAAGAAACATTTTAAAAAGAAAGAAAGAAAGAAATCCTGGCCACATGCACAACTTCCTAGCTTTATGATTTGGGGAGAATTTACTGAACCTCTCTGAGCCTCAGTTTTTTCATCTGTAAAATGGGGGTGATGATCATCCCTACCTGGTTGGCTTGCGGAGTGAAATAGGTTTCTGTTGCTTATCCCAAGCACTGTGCATGAGGCCAGGCGCATATGGTAAGTGCGGAAGAAAGGGCACAATCATTGGGATGATTTTTTGTCCACAGGGCCTTGGTCCTGATCCCCTTGAATGCCTAATTTGGAGGGTTGCAAACAATGGTAGTAGTGAGCACGCGCACAGTGCTTACTGTGTGCTGGGCACTTTCCCTATTAATGTGCTCTAATCCTCGCCCCCAGTCTCTGTTTCCAGAACTCTGTTCTGCAAGTTAGGAAAGGGCAGGGTGGGAACAGCAGAGCGGGACCCACAGTGAGCAGGTGGCCTGACCCCAGGCTTCCCCAGGACACTAAGCTACCCGTCTCTGGCCTGTTTGTCACCTCACTTTGCAGAAATGTTTTTTTTTTTTTGCCTTTCCGATTGCCTGTCTCAAGACTTCCTGTGGTCGCAGCCAAGCCAAATTGATCAGTCAAATGGAGGGAGGGAGCGGGGCCTGCCTTGGGAGCGGGGTGGGGCAGGACAGGACATTCGCAGGGGGACCCAGCCACTCTTCCGAGCCTGCCCGGTGCCCCGGTCCTAACTTGTGGAGGTGACTGAGTGAAAACATGGAGAGGCCAGTGGCCATTTCAGGGGAAGTTTTTTCTTCCTCTTGTTCCTAGAAACAAGAGGCAGGGCTTTCCACAGGAGAAACAGCATGCTTGGGTCAGGAAGCAGAAGTCGTGAGGGATGAGCAAGTCTTGGCCAGAGTGTTATCGGGGTCTCCATGGGGAGGGCAAGGCAGGGGGAGCGGGCAGCGTAGCACTGGCTAGTTTGGATAATGCCAGAGGGCTGGGACTTTGGGGGTGGCCTCTAGGGGCCCGGCGCCTGTCCTGTCATGGTACAGAGCAGGGGAAATGTCGGTCTCTCTGTGTGTGCTGGGTGAGGTAGTGGTTGGGGCTGGGGAGGTGGGGGGGCAGAGTATAGACTAGGAATGAGTTGGTTTGTATCTGAAGGGTGTGCCCCTGGCTGACGTTTTGCTGTGTGTAAGAATTGAAGGGTTGGCAGCCCTGGGAGGCACCCCAATGCCAGAGCATCAGGAGTACATAAAACATGAAGCTATAGAGCTGGTATACTTGGCCCTGTGATGTATGGATGCCGGCTGGACAAAGACAGAATCTAAGAAAACACAGTGAGAACAGCCCCCTTCTTTGCTCACATGTGAGCGGGGAGCATGACCACCGGGGAGTCGTGAGAGAGTGTGGAGCCAGCCCAGGGCCCCCAGAGTGTGCATTGGGGTACATATGTGTATCTTGTCATCAGAAATGCCACCTCTTTTCTGAGTAGAGCGTCAGGGGCACAGCTTGGCCACCCGTGGCCATGTGTCTCTGTGGGCTGTATGCAGTGAGCGCCTCTGGTGTGTCAGGCTCCGGGCTAGGCTTTGGGGGCATAATGGTGAGCACACAGGCACTTCTTCTGGCCTCCTGGAGTGTACAGTTTAGTGGAGGAGACTTAGGTTAATGAAAGTATGCATGGGCGGGTGGTGGTGAACCAGTCTGAGGCCCCATGGGAGCCTTCCTGGAGAACTGGACTCATAGCTGAGTTTGGAAGGGTGTTTTGAGGATGCTTGGTGCTGGCTAGGAGAAGAGGAAAGCAGGATTTAGCAACCACAGAATGCATCTTTCTCCTGCATTGAAGGACATGTGAACATCTCTGTGCTAAGAACCAGGACCTACACCTCCTTTTGGGGATTCACATCTGGCCTCTTGTAAGGTTGGATTTCTCAGTGGGGTGTACTTTGCCTCATGGTGTATCTAAGCTTGAGTGATAATGAGTTTCAGGGAAAAAGCAGGGAGTGTCACTATCGCCCTGCATCTTCTAGTCACACTCAGCCCATATGAGTCACTGCAGTGAGCTACTGAATCGATACGGATATAGTGAACATGGGCTGGATTGCAAATCAGGTGTAGGATTTGAGAGGTTATATATCCCTTCCTCCTTTTTCCCAACGGTAGGACCATCAGGAAAACAACAGTGAGGCTGGGGTNTGCCATTAGATCCCTTTGGAGCTCCATCAGCTGGGCCACTTTCCAAGATGGCGGACGGTGGACTGGGAGAACCCAAATATGAAAAGAATTTCTATCAAAGTTGGAAAGAACTTCGATTACTTAGATTCTTGAGAGCCTCTCTGCCTTCTCCCTTCTCTGCTCTGCCCAAGAAATGCTAATCTCCAAGTGAGTCCTTCCCCCACTCCTATCCTTGGTATTTTTAAGATTGGAATTTGGTCGTCATGGTATTTAATCTGTTTACATGGGTTTTATTCTGGTCTCTAACTACACAGTGGGCAATGTGGTTGAGTCCAAGCAAAGCTAAGCCTGGGGTCATGGAATCCTTGGACCCCCTCACATGGATGCATTATGCCGTCCACCCCTCTGCATCTCCATACCTCCATGGGTGCTACTCATGTATTTTTCATGTGAATGATTCCCTTAGACTTGGGCTGAACTATAGCCACAAGAACGTAAACTCTGCCTCATCAGGATGGAGACCTTCCACGGCAGGATCTGTGGGTAACATTGGAAGGGGGAAAGATTTGGGGACCCAGAGAAGCAATCTTGCATGTACTCTTCACACATACCCTTTAAACCAAGTTGGTGTGAGATAAGAGGCTCTGGGCGCCTGCCCATTAAAAACATGATCTCTTGCAATGGGGGAAGATCATGTTCCCCCTGTTGTGTCTCCCAAGAAATCTGAATGGGCTTTCTAAAAATAATGGGCCAATAGAAAGAAAACATCATTTCCGCCTTCGGCCGCCTCACACCTACCGTTGAGAGCCGGGTGAGAGTCAGCAGTGGATGTCGTGATTTAACAGCCGGACCGCCCGTGTACTGGACAGGCGGTGAGGTAGGCCTCCTGTTCACCAGACAGAGACCTCAGCCAGCACTGGGCTTTCTTCTGGAGCCTTCCGGCTTCCTTTGAAGCCAGGTGGGTATTTTGTCATTCTCACAGGACAGAGCTGAAGTGGGATGTTTCATAGTTCCGCTCTCTGACCCAGAGCTATTAGAGATCGGAGGTCTCGGAAAAGTTACCCTCTTGAGCGGTGACCCCCAAACTCGGAGCCAGCCAAGGAGTGTTTGCAGCCCCTCTTAGAAGCGATTTTTCTCAATTCAGTGTCACGAGGCCTCATGGTCAAAAGACTTCTTCAAAAAATAATCAACTTAACTTTCATCAAGGGAAGTGACAGGGATGCCTTCTAAGCAAGTTTTGGTGGCAAGACATTTTTAGCAGCCCAAGGTGAAAGTACCAGTTCCTTGGAAAGTGAGGCGATATAATTCAATTTGGATATAATATAATTAATTAATTGGGGAGCAAATTGCATTAAGCAGATAGCTCTTGGCTTTCATGGCACTCTGTCCAGACACAAGCACCACGAAGAAGGTTATCAACATCGACAACAGCGACTACAGCTGACTACAGTTTGCACAGATGCATGTTACAGGCGCTGTGTTGAATGCCTGGCCTACACGAGCTCTCACAAGCCCCACAGTGAGGCTGCGAGATGTGCGCCATTGTGACTCACATTCTCCAGCGTGGTTGACTGAATTGTCCCAAGACTTCCAGGCCATAGAGGCTGGGTGGCAGGGTTCAGATCCAGGCAGGGAGGTTCCAGGGCCCAGGGTCCTCACTTCTGGGTGGGCAACCCAACCTCTTCATTACAGTGTTTACAGCAGTCTGGAATATGCAAGAAACCTTATGCAGTGACAGTGATGATAGACAACAGCATGGAAGTGCAATGTACCTGGTGGCTCAGGACCGCCCAGGCACTATCTCTACTCACTGAAGGCTCTGATGTACCTTTCTCAAGAGCATTTTTGGATTTCGTGAGGAAGCAAGTGACATGAGGAAGGTAGCCCAGCACTCTGGCCAGAAGGGGAGCTGTTGAGGTATTGGCTTTGGGCATCAGCAGAGGCCAAGATGTTGGTTCTGTGCCTGGCATGGGCAATGTAAACCCAAGAGCAGCAAAGGCAAGGGGGTCTGTGCTGGCCATTCCCAGTGTGATTGGGTCATTGTCTCCTACAGCAGAAGAACCCCCAGGCTTGACTCTGGCGGTCTCAAAGACCCTGCAGGTCACCTGGAAGCATTCGGTGTTCCTTTTGAGTCTGTTGTCTGCAGCCAAAACCCTATCTGACACATCCCCTTCAAATATCAGTGCGTCAAAAACTATTGTGAACTTCCAGAGGGCATTCTTTCTCAGCATGTGACCGTCCCAGCTTGCCTCCCTATGCGAGGGGCTAAGATAGTAACTGTGGTTCTCGAAGTCAGGAGCACACACATCGTTGCTAATTTGCTTAGGCTTGAGGGGCTGTGAAGATACTGGGGGACCTAAGCTCTACGCCCTTTGAATTCTTTGGCCAAATGTATATGTTTCAGCTTCGTCCTTGTCTTCAGACCACTGGCCTTTGTCAGATCCCTTTCTTATTTTCTGCTTTCCAGTAAACTCCAAAATAGAATTAAATTGCAAGTTGGAAATGGACCTGTTACTCTTTCTAGCTCTGAAGGGGGAGGTTGGGGCACGCTTTGGGCAGCTTCCTGCTCTCTCTGTTCACTTTTAGAAGGTGGTTCGGAAGAAGATCTTTATAATTTTCATCTTTTTTCCCCTTGACTAAGGCTTTCTCCAGTTTTGATGTGTGTCATTATGGGCAGATCCTTTGGCCTGGTTTCTAGAACTCAATTTGGGCCCTGAGTTCTATCTAAATCTGGCCTCTGAACTCAGAACGAGCCTCAAAATGCCACACGAGGGCCTTCTTATGTCCCCTCCCTCCCCCAAATTGAACAGTTCTTATTCTTCTAGAAGCTAAATATGTATCAACCAGGGATATTATGGTCCCCTCCAGTGAATTTCGAATAAACTGGAGCAATGTTTCCAGCTTGAGGCTGAAAATCAGGCACTTGGTTAGGAAAATTCCAAGTGAGCGATTATAAGCATCCAGGTACGAAACTCAGGACTGAGTGGGAACCACCCGGAAGCCAGGATTGCCTCTGCAATGTCAGAGGGGCTCTGGCTCGAAGACTTCATTAGAAAGTATAATATGTTCACCATTGAGTGAACACTTACCAAATGTGTGTCCCTGGGCCCAGGAGGGGCTTTAAAAAGCCTGATCTCATTCATTCCTTACAAAGAAATCTGCATTATTTCCATTTTACAGAGCAGATAACTGAGGCTCCGAGAAGCTGAGTCGCTTGCTTGGGGTGACACAGCCTGTAATGGCAGAGCCTGGATTCGAATGCAGACCTGCCCGGTTTGTAAGGCTGTCCACCCCCTGGACTCTGAATGGTGCCGGTTTCAGCCAGAGTCCCCTACATGGGCAGTGAGCAGGCAAGGAAATGAATGAATGAATGAATGAATGAGACCAAGAGGTTCCAGTCAAAAGGGTGGCTTGTAAAAGACTGTATGACCCTTGTAGGAAGAGACTGCTCTCTTGTTGATTTTTGGTTGCATCCCCACACCCAGCCCCAGTACCCAGCCTGTTCTAAGCACACCAAATAACTGATTAATGAACACTGAATGCATTACAGTTGCATTAACCATTTAGCTGTTCTGCACCTTCCTCCTCGTCTTCAAGGGTCTTGTGGTCCCTCTTGACCCCCAGCATCCAAGGGCTGTCAGAGAAGTTGGAGTGAACGCGGCCTCTCTTCCCTAAGGCTTCCTTCACTCCACGTGTCTTCCCATCTGCTTTCCAGATGAGCGCATGACTCATCAGCTCCCCACAGCTTTCCCAAACCTGCTTTTTGTCTTCTCCGCTCTCTTTCCTAATCTCCTGGGCGCAGCTCTTGGCTGCAAGTGGTGGAAACCAACCCGGTCTGGTTCAGGCCCCACGAGGGAATTTGGTGGCTCCCAGATGCCGATTCACAAGAACCCTCGAGAGGCCTCACTGATGCACAGAGAGGGGACGCGATGTGCTCCAGGTCACACGGCTGTTAATTGGGGGAGGGCTGGGGAGAGCATGGCATTCTCGAGGAGAAGCTGCCTGAGGGTGGAGACTGTCATCCACCGCGGTGTGTGCCTAAAACCGTAACACGCGGCACATGGTAGGTGTCCGATAAACATTTGTTGAATGTGGTGGTGAAGTGCTGAAGTCATAGTCTCTGTTCCCCTTCCCCGTGGTTGGGAGGTAGCCCGAGACAGGAAGGAGATACGGAAGCAGTTTCATCTCCTCTCTGCAGCTCATACCCACTCTACAGCAGGGGACCCTCTCTCTGCCTTGAGCCTGTCTTGGGCCCTGCAGGTGCCAGAGAGCTTGCCTGCCTCAGTCTCAGCCTGGGTGTCTCCGGGCTCACAAAGGCCCCACGGTGGACAGCCACCTCTCAGTTCTCGCATCGTGCCGTCTCGGCTGAGCGCAGCAAGCCGTGGCCCCCGAGGAAGATGCCAGAAGCAGAGTTTCCTGCCAAGGGCTTCCTGATGCCATCCCCGTGAATGCCGACTCCCTGGGGCTCCCAGCGGGCGAGAACAAGGGCTGGCTGTCACTGGGCCCCTCGTCTCTGGGTGGGGTGCGTGGCGAATGGAAAGTCAGCCGCTCGGGCCTCGTGGCTTGGCTTCCGCGAGCCAGGATGTCTCATAAAGTGACTTTTCAAGGCCTTCTCCCCTCCACTGGGCCTTGGCAGCCACACCACCTCTTGAGAACTGAGCAGGCCTGGGGCTGTTGGGAAGAAAGACGTGAAAACGAGGGCTGGAACGGACTCGGGGCTCCGATTCCAGGAGAAACAGGGCGCCGTGNAGCTGAGTTACCCCTCCAGAATCTGCTTTGTATCCTGCATGAACGGTGCTCCCTGCAGGTGTGCGAGCAGCTGGCCCTTATGTGGAGATGGGGACGCACGTGTTCATTGTTGCAGCCCTCTGTATACCTACCTGTGCGTGTCTCTGTGACCTGCGCCACGCCTGTCTATCTGGGTAGGCCCACGTCCTGTGTGTGTGGCCACAGCTCTGCAATACCATGCACCAGTGTGTTCCTGAGGGACAGAGGCTGCCTAGATTCAAATCATGTCCATGTGACCCTGACAGAGCAGCTGAACCCAGGAAGCCTCGGTTTTCTCACCTGTATAATGGGGATGAGAACAGTTTCCACTTCACAGGATAATTAGGAAGGGTAACACTATCTTTCTGAGGCCACTACAGTTTCCCAAAAGGGCCTTAAAAATTCTCCAGTCCGGGGTGCCTGTCTGGCTCAGTTGGGTAAGCATCTGACTTCCGTGTAGGTCATGATCTCACGGTTTGTGGGTTGGGGCCACGTGTGGGGCTCTGTGCTGACAGCCACCCAGGCGCCCCTGGAAAGCCATTTTCATGTCTTCATAGTCTCTTCCATCCCAGACACCCATTGTTTCCCAGCAGTGCACACTTTGTCTTTTTCATATCCACTCAACACCATTTTGTAAACCTCATTGAAGCATTTTGTAGTCTCCATCTTAATCATCTGAATTAGTGTGTAGTTTTCCATTGAGCTGATGTCCCTTTGTGAATGCTGCCGTCCCCTTGTTGTTCAGTGTTTAGATATTCTTGCTATAATTCTAAATAAATAATGTAAATATATTTGAACATATGGCTTTTGTTCTTTTCCTGAGTATTTCCCTACTAAATTTTCAAGCAGGACATAACTGGCCAACAAACATTCCATAAATGCCAGGAGCTCCTAAATGTTGTAGAAGCTGATGTGATAGTAACAGTCATGGCCACGACCCCTTCGTTGAAACGTTAAGCCAGGCATTCTCCCACGTGCTTAGCACGGATTCTTCTATTTTGTCCCCTCAGCTCCTTGAGATGGAGATGTCATTATTCCCATTTTACAGAGGCAAGAACTGAGGCAAAAGAGAAGTTAAGTGACCTGCCCAGAAACATAGAGAAGGAAGTTAAAGGAAGTCACGCATTCCCTTGGTTGTAGAACGTGACACGTAATTACCTCACCAGGCTCCAAGTTGTGCTGGCCAGTTCTTGGGGGAAATCATAACCGCTCCCACCACATTAGTTTGGATATGCTAAATATGGATCCATAAGTATATCTCCACATATAAATCTAGGCGGTAATTGAACTTGCTGGAAGTCCCTTCTGACTCTTCATGAAGACCGCCCCCACCCTGCATTGCACCGTTCTCGGCACCCGCCAGGCAGAGTGGGGGGTGGTTTGAGCGGCTGATCCGAACCCCCTTCCTCTTGCTTCCTTGTACCTCTTCCTCTGCGACCTTCCCCCACTCCAGCGTCTTCATACTGCTCCCCTCCAATGTTCCCAGCTGTTCTCTGAAACTGCTCATCCATCCCGAGGTGGAGTTGAATATGGAGTTCATTCCAGAGCGAGTTGCACTTTGTCAAGGACTGATGTCCAAGAATTGTCTCTGAACACTGTGTTGTAGAAGTGTGTGTGTGTGTGTGTGTGTGTGTGTGTGTGTGTTAGAGAGAGATGCAGATTGGCCGAGAGGGAGGGCAGGATTATGGCACCCCCCTGCTTGAAACTTTTTCGTGGCTTCGTGCCGTGTCCTGGATAAAGTCCCAGCCCCTCACTTTGCACCTCCTGACTCTTCCCACCGTTCAGCTTCGTGGCTGTCTACACGTCCCCCGCCGTCTCTCCAGTTAAGCCCAACCCACTCGCTGTTCTGCATTCAGAAGTTCTGTCCCTCTTGGCACCGGAAGGCTGGCCAGCTCTGCACGAGCCCGCTTCCCTCTGCCAGGGTCAGCCTGCCCTCCTCCTTCACATCTCAGACCAAGTGCCACCGGCCGTCCTTACTCCCAGCTCCACATCGTGTTTCTTTCCTGTGTAGCCCTTACTCCAGGCTGGCTTTACAGAGTGGGTGCTTGCTTGGTCGGTTGAACGCGTGTCTCCCTTACGGAACTATAACCTGCGGAGGACAGAAGACACCGGATCGGTGTCACTCACCGAGGCACCTAGCACCTATCATGGTGCCCGTGCCTGCCCTTCCCACCCACATGGCCGTAGACTGGGAAGCCTCTGGGAGCCGGGAGAGGCTGAGGCTGCAGTCCCCTTGTTACAGAGTGGACGTGAATCCCAACAAGGACCCATTAGCTCGATGGCAGCCATTGGGGACGTCTGTTGGCTGGGTTCTTGGTGCCTGTATTTAAAAGCACAGTGGTTCTGTTTTTTCCTTTGCAGAGAAATATTTGCTTTATGCTCCGACAGTGTGTATTTTATTGGAACGGAGAGGAGGATGTTGTTGACCTGAGATATGAACACAGTTTCCAAAAAGACTCTGTCAATGGCTGAAATTAATAAAGGCTCAGCAGGGGGTGGAGGGACAGGGAAACTGCTGCCATTTTGTTATGTGGACGACACTACGTTTCTTTTAGAGGCAGGTTAAGGGGATGACAATCTGAATTGGCATATCTATAAACAAGTTATTACTTCGGCTGGGAGATAATTTGTTGAGAAAATGCCATTATTTTCCCAGTCTCGGTCCCTGGGAGTGAGTGGCCAGGGCGCGATGCCGGCTGCTGCTCTCGCATGTCGATGGCGTGAAGTCACCGCGTGGGAGAATGAACTTCAGGTTAAAGCCTGTTTGTTCTCAAATAAATTGAGTTTTCTGTTTTCCACAGCGTAATGAAAAGGGAGAAGGGCTTCTCCTCCCTGCTTTCAGTGCTGGGTGGCTCTGCCACGGCCCGTGCCCCACCCCCATCCCCCTCGTCTCCAAGGATCCTTCTGGAAGCATCAGAAACTCTGGGGACTCTTGTGCTCAGAAAGATGGGGGGCAGGGGGGCCAGATCTTTAGTCTTCATAGGGAAGAGTCTCAGAAAGGGTTTTGAGAGGCTCAGCTCCTGGCTCTATGCTTCCTGACGCCTGAAAAGATTGTTATGGGCCGAGCTGTGTCCCCAAGAATATGTGTGTCCAAGTCTTAACCCTCATACCTTAGAATGTGGCCTTATTTGGAAAGAGGGTCACTGCCCGTGTAATTAGCAAAGGTGAGGTCATGCTGGGGTAAGGTAGGCCCCTAGTCCGGTATGACTGGGGCCCCTGTAAAAAGGGGAAATTCAAATACTGACCCCCACACAGGGTGGACGCCACGTGGGGATGAAGGTAGATATTGGGGTGATGCTTCTACAAGCCTAGGGATACCAGAGATGGCCAGGAGACCACCAGATGTGGGGAGGGTGGCGGGGAACAGACCTTCCCTGCCGGGCTCAGAAGGAACCAAAGCGCCGACACCTGATCTCAGCCTTGAAGTTTCCAGAGGCCACGAATCTCCATGGTTTACGCCCCGCCGCCTGTGGTGGTTTGTTCTAGCAGCTGTAGGAAACTAATACATCATCCGAGAGCCTCAGCTGCCCCGCCATCCCCTGCCCCCCCTGAATAAAGAACACTCCTATCCCCTCAAAGCTATAGGTCCTGAGTAGGCCCTCGATTTCACCCGTAAGTGCCCTCTGCACTCGCCAGGAACACAGTCTGCCTTGTGCTGTGTTTTACAGGTACCAGCCTCCCCATGAGGCTGTGACCTCGGAAAGGGAACCGGGCATCTCTCTGTGACCTGCTTCCAGTAGATTCTTAGTCAGTGCTTGTTTGGTTCGTTAGGTTTGTCGATGCCGAACTCTGAGACCTGTCCACTGCTTGTCCTTATTTTTCCGGAGTTCTTACAACCCTCACTCGTCCTTTGGTGGACATCTGCTCTTTTATCTTTATGCATCCCACGGAGATCCAAGGTCTTTCATATTCTGTAATACAGCCTCGTGTGTGT
This sequence comes from Crocuta crocuta, assembly GCF_008692635.1. Taxonomy (NCBI): domain Eukaryota; kingdom Metazoa; phylum Chordata; class Mammalia; order Carnivora; family Hyaenidae; genus Crocuta; species Crocuta crocuta. The sequence continues at coordinate 13,272,832 of NW_027531893.1, forward strand.
GGAAGAGCTCTAGAAAATCCGTAGTGATGACTGATTCTTTTGTTCAAGTGTCTGAAGAGGGCAGTGAACTAGAGGCAGAGGCCCTGATTCCCATCCAGCATTATCATTTCCCAGCTGGGTATCCTTAAGGAAGTCACTTAACCTCTCTGAACTTTGGTTTTCCTGTCTGTTAGGTGGCTGTGGTTGACTTGCCTGCCTCATGGGTTGGCAGGGTGCCAGCGAATATGTGAGACAGCCCTTTCGTGGCAATAGAGGGAAGGCCAGAGACATAAGATCCATGTAAGACAAAGGAAGGATGTGGGTGTGCTGAGGATCATAGTAAGCTAGAGAGTAGACCCCCCGTCGAAAGAGGGTTCAGTGGGAGGGTGGGTCCACACTGTTCTACATATTCAGAATTTTTAATAGAAGCCAAAAAGGCAGATTGTCATGATATGTCTTCCATTGTGTTTCAGGCATTTTGAAGCACTGTGAGGGTCATACAAAACAGGCTTGTGGACTATTTCTGGCCCCATGAGCCACCATTTGGTGACTTCTGCTGTAGGATTTGATATAGGTAGGGGTTGGTGGCTTCCTTTCTGTTACCCAAACCTGCTGGTCTAAACATACTCTTTGAGAACTCTGAGAAATAAAAATTAATACTGGCCAAGGTTGTCACCTTCTCCAGAAAGGCTTCCCTGATCTCATCCCCACCGATCTTGATTAGATCAGAGTGTGGCACATCTTTTCTTAAAGGACCAGATAGTAAGTGTTTCAGACATCGAGGGCCACTCAGTCTTCTTGGCAGCTGCTCAGGTCTGTCCAGGCAGTGCCAAAGCCCTAGAGATAATAATGTAAATGATGGCTGTGGCTGGGTTCCAATATAACTTTATTTATAAAGCAAGTCACCAGCTGGATTTGGCCCATGGACTGTGGTAGCTTCCTGGACCCTGAGCTAGATGCTGCTTTTACATGCTATCCTCACATCCAGAACTTAGTCCCTTACGAGTAGTCTACTACTACTACTAAAAATAAAAACATTAATGGAGCCAAGAGCTATTCTAAGCCCTTCGTGTATATGAACTCACTTCTCATGACAAGTTTGTGTGGAAGGTCCTGGTGCTGTCCCCACTTCACAGGTAAGGGGATTGAGTCTCTGACAGTTTATGCAACTTGCCTAAGGCCACCCAGCTAATAAAGGCAGAGCTGAGCTTTCAGACTGCCAGTAAAAGAAACTCCACATCGCACCCCGTGGACTTGGTGTCTCTTTGTGTCTAGCATGGGGACCGGCTGAGAGGATGAACTCACCAATCACTGAGTGCATGACAGGCATTGTTTCAGCCTTTGCAGACCTGTCCAGGAGAGGGATAAAAATACCAATTTGTAGCCATTTCCAAATAGACTGTGACAGTCCGTCTGCTGTGGGGACACACCACCAGACTTTTCCTGTTTCTCTTGCGCCACGAATCTGTCAGCTGACTCCTGGAGGGGTGCTCTGGTTGGGCTTACAGGGGGCCAGTTTGAACAGCTGGTCCTCTTAGTGACCCTCAAATCTCACTGACCGGTGCCACTACCAGGCTCTGTCACAGCCTCCCGCTGCTGATGGAGAAACTCAAGCAGAGTCTCTCCTTCGCCAGCAAACAGATGAGAGTGACCTAGAGGACACATTGGGCCTGGGTCCCTCCCCAAAAGGTCTCTGAAGAATTCCATGTCAATATGGTAAATTGATTCCTATTTGAAAAGCCATTCAGAGATTTCACTCTATTTAAAGGAGTCTCCGATGGGAACCCTCTGTACTGTGCGTGATCTGGTTAGGTCCCTGCTTTAGAAGCTTGGCTTCTGTGTAACTGGGGCACCTGTACCGTTCCGTCCATATGTCCAGATTTCACGGGTCGTAATGAGTAATAGTAATGATTACGGTGATCACTCTGGGACCTTGCTGTGTGCTAGGCCCTGAGCCACATGCTTTCTGTACACAGTCTCGTTTGACCCTTGCGACTCCTCTGTGGGTTAGGTGCAGACCTTTTACCTATGTGTAAACTGAGGCACAGAGGAGCTAAATAGCACGCCAGAAGACACACGCCACAGCCAGTGAGTGGCGCTGTGAGGAACTCAGACAGCCCAGCTCCAGGGCCAGAGCTCTTCACTGCCCTGCACGGGGCTCCCTGTGATAGACTTCCGGAAGTGGCGTCGTCCTCCGTGCTTGGCCACGGATGCTCTGGGGCATGGCACATGCTGGCCAGCGTCACACCAGAGGTCAGTGAGGACTGGATCTGCTGCTGCTTCTGTCCCGGACACTGGCTTCCCTGCTGGAGTGATTTCCAGCCCTGGCGTGCTGGGTAGCACAGGCCACGCTGGCTGCCCGGCATTATGGCCACCAGCTGCTGTGGCTATTGCTGGCGGGATGAGAAATCGAATTTTTAATTTTGCTTCATTTTAACTAATTTTAATTTAAAACGGGATACAGTTATTGGAAAGCTTCTAAATATGTTTGGAACAAGTCGGGCCTAAGAGTATTTTTTTCACTTGATATTTTTATGAACTCTAAATACGGAAAACTCGAGAGTCTAAACTGAGATGTGCTGTAATACAAGAGACACATCATGCCCTCCAAATTTACCTGATCCCTTAACGTGCCCCAGCCCTGTTTTCTTCATACGGTCATTCATTCAACACACACATCTTGGGCATTGGCTATGGACAGATACTGGTGTGTGTGCTGAGTATGCAGCTGTGAGTAAGATACTACAATCTGACAGACAAAAAAAGGAAATATTAAGATGATAAGTATCGTACGTGAAGTTAAAGCAGGATGACGCGATGGAGAGGAGGGTGGTCACCAGAGGGGCTTTTGGGGAGGTGACATTTGACTTGAGACCTGAATGGCCAGAGAAATCATGTGAAAACGTAGAGGAAAAGCATCCCAGGCAGAGGGAAAAGACCTTGGGGCATCAGAGAGCATGGGATATTCTAGAAACAGATGGAAAGCTGTCAGTAGTAGATGAAGAGGGAAACGGGGAAGTAACATGAGCTCAAGAAATAGGAGTAAGATCCTGGAGGGCTTTTCCGTCAAGAGACAGAAGGAGAGATTCTGTCCCCGGTGAGATGGGAATGTGTACGATTTGCTCCTTTGTGTTTGTGGCTTTTGTAGAGGTGTGTCCGGCTGCCGGGCGACCACGGAGCGTGCTGGGACTTGGTGGTCCAGATGAGATGTGTTCAGCTGTGGACACATTTCGGATGTGTGCGGGTTCTGTTGGGCTTGGCAGCGAGTTGGAGATGGGGGCTGCGGGCCATCAAGAGAGGAGTCAGGCGTGACTCCTGCATTTTGGCTTAAGCCGTAGGGTGGGTGGTTCGTCCCTTGACTTAGGTACCTCCACATCGGTTCCAGGCTGGCCGTATTGTTTTAATTTCCTTCCTCCTGTGTCTGCGAGCGCCTTTTGGCAGCTGACAAAGGTATATATAGCCACGGCCTCATTGGAGATGTCTGTTTTGAGTGGGGAAAGCGGAACTTGTTCCCTTTCATTCTGGTTCAGGGCCCTATTTTTCTTCTAAACTCTA
>NW_027531893.1:13276477-13280290 GCF_008692635.1 Crocuta crocuta
TTCCTACTGATGGAAATGACGTTTGGATTAAGAATAGATCTCTTAAACCTAGCGCTGACTTCCCTGGCATTTTTCCCTCTGCAGGGAGATGCTAGAGATGCTGGAGAAGTGGGAAGTGAAGTGATTATTTAATTGTGTGCAAATGAGAAGTAGCAAATACAGCAGACAAAGGGCACGACCAGAATTCTGTAAGAGCAGTACCTGACATGATTCCGTTTCCTGACTTTAGGCTCCAAATGCATTTCTACTTGACTAAAAATACCTCAAGAGCTAGGTGGCAGCTTAAAAAGCTGCCGGTAAATTTAAAACAGGCCTGCCTGCCACCGATGATACTGAGGATAAAAAGTTAGTAGAGAATTTTCCGCCACACATTTTCTTTAACTCCTGGTTCTCCATCCTGTCTCCTGTCTGCTTTGATTCTTGGGGGGAATTGGGAAGGTGGTTTTTTTCTTTTTTTTCTTTTAACTTATCAGTGGCCAGGGGTTAGGTTGATGGCACTTGAGGCATAAGATGTGTCTGGCTTAAGAGAAGATGACGTTTTAATGTCCTGGGGCTGTAGAGAGAGCAATTTCAGCGGGAATCCATAGCGTCATGTGCCTATCTGGCTAAATAGACATGCACTCTCAGGCTACATATTTACCCACAGCACAGTTCCAGAATGTTCTTACCTTCCAGCTCTAATAAACAGTCTTCTAGATTATCCTGGAAGTAAACAGTCATTAACGAAAACTAAAGCAGCTAGAGCTGAGTTTGCTTTAAACACTTTCACATCAAGTCCACACAACAACCTTCTTAAATATTGACAATGTTGAATTTGACCAGAGCCCTGTGCTCCTGGAGAAGAACAAGGAACACCACCCCCCCCTTTTGTGTTCTGCAAAGCGCTTACTACGAAGGACCACCGTTCCCTGTATGACCCCGTTATGATGCACGGATGCCCCCTTACTTACCTATGATGAGGCCAGACACACAACCCTCCAAATTCCCATTCTTTGCCTCAGCACTGTGATGCTTGCTCTCACTAGTCATTTGGAACAAAATACTTGTTAACCAAACTTTGGTGAAGCTTCTCTTCCTTCTGCCAGGCCCCTGTGCTTGAGTCCACCCTCAGCCTGAGCCAGCCCTTCCCAGAATGGGCTGGTTTCAGGGTGACACATCCTCTAATCTCTTGGATCCCCGCCCCCCCACACACACACCTTTTCATCTCACCTCCCACCATGCTTTCTGTCTTGTTTACTCCTGCTGAGCAAAGAGAACTCGGAGGCTTCAGGAGGCTTGCCGGTCGTGCGGCGTGAGCCGGCCCTCGAGCGCAGGAGACCTGGCCCATTATCATGGTAGTTGTGTTCTCCCTTTTGCAGCGATCATTTCACATCGTCTCCTAACGGAGCCCAGACTTGTTTTTCTCCGTGACTATGCCTGTTGTGGTGATCTCTAGTTTGTGAAGGAGGAAGTTGGCACCCAGGGACATGGTCAGAGGCGGAATGGGGAGCTCTGTTCTCTCTGAACCTGGATTCTTTGCCTATACGGTTCACTACTTACCAAGGCCCTATTTATGAATTTTGGACTTTATCTGAACTCTGGTCCTCAATGTGCTTATTATCTGTATATAATATGAGATAAGATAAGTATAAGATACTGAGTCCTGGCATCTTGCATCTTAAAGCTCTGGGAAGAAATTCGTGAAGGATCCCGATTTCGTGCACACCTGTGTACCAGTGCTGACAGGTCCCTCCAGAGAGGAGAAAAGGTGGGCTCAGCAACAGAAACAAGCAGGCGGGGCACTGAGCTCCCAGCTTGGATATTGGGGAAGGTACTTGGCTGGGGGAATGGGTATAGCTGGGTGATGTAGTGCAAGGGGAGGGCTCTCCCTGGGGGTCATCTGGTGTGAAGTGTGTGGACGATCAGGAGGGATGAAGGAAAAAGCAGCCGTGAACCAGTGGCCTTGCCCACCAGGCTCCTAACCGCATCTTCTCCGGGCAGTGGGGAGCCACTGCAGGTCTTTAGGCAGGAGAATGTCATGATGGAAATGATAATAATAATAATAATGATCGTGCTGATAATAGCCTGCTCCTCCGTGTTTTTATAGCTCCTCTCCCAAGGTGCCCTTCTCCAGAAAGCTGGGAGTGCTTCACAGATGTTACCTAATTAATCACCAGTGCTTCCCTGCCGAGGGAGGTGGGGGGTAGCTAATATCCCCATTTTTCAAGGGAGGAAAATGAGGCAGCGAGAAGATCTCAGGTAGCCCGGTAAGGCGGTTCCAGCACTGGGAGGGGGCGGGCGACAGACTTCCTCTGTCTCTTCACCTCCCAAGCCCACAGCCCACCTTCGGGGAGCAGAGTCCCCCAGGACAGACTGGTTTGTGCTCAGAGGCATTCTGATGAGAGTACCCCAAGCATTAAGGATGGAGGAGAGGAGGGGCGCCTGGGTGGCTTAGTCGGTTAAGCGTCCGACTTTCGCTTAGGTCATGATCTCACGGTTCATGGGTTCGAGCCCCGCATCGGGCTCTGTGCTGACTGCCAGCTCGGAGCCTTGAGCCTGTTTCAGAGTCTGTGACTCCCTCTCTCTCTGACCCTCCCCTGCTCACGCTGTCTCTCTCTCTCTCTCCTAGAAATAAATAAAACATTAAAAAAAAATTTTAAAAAAAAGGATGGAGGAGAGGAATCTGCACATTGGAGTGTGGGCTAACAACGGCGGTGTGGACTGAGCTCACATCTGGCTTTGGGCACACCAGGCTGCAGGCCCGCCCCTAACCCTTGCTCTCCTCGTTCTCTGCCCTCACAAAAGTCTCTCTCAAGGCATTTGGCATCCTCATTATCTATCCGTTGACCTGTCTAGCTGATCTTTTGTCTCCTCCTTGAGGCAAGGATTCTGCCTTTTATAATCTAACCTCAGTGCACGATTCCCATACTTGGGCTTGAATTCTCACTCTCCCAGCCATTTGTTCTCGATGAGTCATGTCCCCTCTCTCAGCCTCAGTTTCCTCATCTGTAAAACGATGGTCACAAATCACGCCTACCTCACCGGGTTGCTCTGATGATTAGATGATGCACATCACGTGCTCAACAGTGCCTGGTGCATTACAAGCAGTTACGGCATTTAGTAAACTATCAGTGTCATTATAGTAGGGGCTTAAAAATAAACAGGCTGGATCATTGCTTTAAACTGACTCGCGGATGCAGGCGCACCTTCTTTAAGGCAATTGATGGACGACCAAACTATTGGGTAGGAATAGATTTCTTTGAAATGAGGTAGATTCTCTTGTTGACATTCATTATGATTTTAAGGGAAACATACTCACTTTTTAATTTCTGGTTGGACCGAATTTAATCATGCTTCCGCCACAAGTTTCTGAACCCCTCCACCTCCCCATCAAGTATTTAGTAATCCATCAACAAGGCTTAAACTGCTATTTAAAGCAACTCTGCTGTTAATCCTTTTGTGAGAGCAAATCCCTCTGGAATGTGAAAACCTCCCTCTGGTCTCCTAGCTCTTCTGTTGTGTCTCCATTGTGTAGAGGGTTTCTTTCTTTTTTTTTTTTTTTCTTTCCTTTTAAGGTAGGGTCATCCACGAATTGAAAGTCTGAGAATCAGAGCTGGATGAAGGAAGGAATCTTAAGAGTGTCTGGCCCAACATCGTCAATTAAAAGATAGGAGGGGACGCCTGGGTGGCTCAGTCTTTAAACGTTCCCCTCTGGATTTCAGCTCAGGTTATGATCTCACAGCTCATGAGTTCGAGCCCCATGTCAGGCTCTGCACTGACCATGAGGAGCCTGCTTGGGATTCTCTCTCTCTCCTCCTTTCTCTCTGCCCCTCT
>NW_027531893.1:13283184-13294349 GCF_008692635.1 Crocuta crocuta
CTGATGGAAATGACGTTTGGATTAAGAATAGATCTCTTAAACCTAGCGCTGACTTCCCTGGCATTTTTCCCTCTGCAGGGAGATGCTAGAGATGCTGGAGAAGTGGGAAGTGAAGTGATTATTTAATTGTGTGCAAATGAGAAGTAGCAAATACAGCAGACAAAGGGCACGACCAGAATTCTGTAAGAGCAGTACCTGACATGATTCCGTTTCCTGACTTTAGGCTCCAAATGCATTTCTACTTGACTAAAAATACCTCAAGAGCTAGGTGGCAGCTTAAAAAGCTGCCGGTAAATTTAAAACAGGCCTGCCTGCCACCGATGATACTGAGGATAAAAAGTTAGTAGAGAATTTTCCGCCACACATTTTCTTTAACTCCTGGTTCTCCATCCTGTCTCCTGTCTGCTTTGATTCTTGGGGGGAATTGGGAAGGTGGTTTTTTTCTTTTTTTTCTTTTAACTTATCAGTGGCCAGGGGTTAGGTTGATGGCACTTGAGGCATAAGATGTGTCTGGCTTAAGAGAAGATGACGTTTTAATGTCCTGGGGCTGTAGAGAGAGCAATTTCAGCGGGAATCCATAGCGTCATGTGCCTATCTGGCTAAATAGACATGCACTCTCAGGCTACATATTTACCCACAGCACAGTTCCAGAATGTTCTTACCTTCCAGCTCTAATAAACAGTCTTCTAGATTATCCTGGAAGTAAACAGTCATTAACGAAAACTAAAGCAGCTAGAGCTGAGTTTGCTTTAAACACTTTCACATCAAGTCCACACAACAACCTTCTTAAATATTGACAATGTTGAATTTGACCAGAGCCCTGTGCTCCTGGAGAAGAACAAGGAACACCACCCCCCCCTTTTGTGTTCTGCAAAGCGCTTACTACGAAGGACCACCGTTCCCTGTATGACCCCGTTATGATGCACGGATGCCCCCTTACTTACCTATGATGAGGCCAGACACACAACCCTCCAAATTCCCATTCTTTGCCTCAGCACTGTGATGCTTGCTCTCACTAGTCATTTGGAACAAAATACTTGTTAACCAAACTTTGGTGAAGCTTCTCTTCCTTCTGCCAGGCCCCTGTGCTTGAGTCCACCCTCAGCCTGAGCCAGCCCTTCCCAGAATGGGCTGGTTTCAGGGTGACACATCCTCTAATCTCTTGGATCCCCGCCCCCCCACACACACACCTTTTCATCTCACCTCCCACCATGCTTTCTGTCTTGTTTACTCCTGCTGAGCAAAGAGAACTCGGAGGCTTCAGGAGGCTTGCCGGTCGTGCGGCGTGAGCCGGCCCTCGAGCGCAGGAGACCTGGCCCATTATCATGGTAGTTGTGTTCTCCCTTTTGCAGCGATCATTTCACATCGTCTCCTGACGGAGCCCAGACTTGTTTTTCTCCGTGACTATGCCTGTTGTGGTGATCTCTAGTTTGTGAAGGAGGAAGTTGGCACCCAGGGACATGGTCAGAGGCGGAATGGGGAGCTCTGTTCTCTCTGAACCCGGATTCTTTGCCTATACGGTTCACTACTTACCAAGGCCCTATTTATGAATTTTGGACTTTATCTGAACTCTGGTCCTCAATGTGCTTATTATCTGTATATAATATGAGATAAGATAAGTATAAGATACTGAGTCCTGGCATCTTGCATCTTAAAGCTCTGGGAAGAAATTCGTGAAGGATCCCGATTTCGTGCACACCTGTGTACCAGTGCTGACAGGTCCCTCCAGAGAGGAGAAAAGGTGGGCTCAGCAACAGAAACAAGCAGGCGGGGCACTGAGCTCCCAGCTTGGATATTGGGGAAGGTACTTGGCTGGGGGAATGGGTACAGCTGGGTGATGTAGTGCAAGGGGAGGGCTCTCCCTGGGGGTCATCTGGTGTGAAGTGTGTGGACGATCAGGAGGGATGAAGGAAAAAGCAGCCGTGAACCAGTGGCCTTGCCCACCAGGCTCCTAACCGCATCTTCTCCGGGCAGTGGGGAGCCACTGCAGGTCTTTAGGCAGGAGAATGTCATGATGGAAATGATAATAATAATAATAATGATCGTGCTGATAATAGCCTGCTCCTCCGTGTTTTTATAGCTCCTCTCCCAAGGTGCCCTTCTCCAGAAAGCTGGGAGTGCTTCACAGATGTTACCTAATTAATCACCAGTGCTTCCCTGCCGAGGGAGGTGGGGGGTAGCTAATATCCCCATTTTTCAAGGGAGGAAAATGAGGCAGCGAGAAGATCTCAGGTAGCCCGGTAAGGCGGTTCCAGCACTGGGAGGGGGCGGGCGACAGACTTCCTCTGTCTCTTCACCTCCCAAGCCCACAGCCCACCTTCGGGGAGCAGAGTCCCCCAGGACAGACTGGTTTGTGCTCAGAGGCATTCTGATGAGAGTACCCCAAGCATTAAGGATGGAGGAGAGGAGGGGCGCCTGGGTGGCTTAGTCGGTTAAGCGTCCGACTTTCGCTTAGGTCATGATCTCACGGTTCATGGGTTCGAGCCCCGCATCGGGCTCTGTGCTGACTGCCAGCTCGGAGCCTTGAGCCTGTTTCAGAGTCTGTGACTCCCTCTCTCTCTGACCCTCCCCTGCTCACGCTGTCTCTCTCTCTCTCTCCTAGAAATAAATAAAACATTAAAAAAAAATTTTAAAAAAAAGGATGGAGGAGAGGAATCTGCACATTGGAGTGTGGGCTAACAACGGCGGTGTGGACTGAGCTCACATCTGGCTTTGGGCACACCAGGCTGCAGGCCCGCCCCTAACCCTTGCTCTCCTCGTTCTCTGCCCTCACAAAAGTCTCTCTCAAGGCATTTGGCATCCTCATTATCTATCCGTTGACCTGTCTAGCTGATCTTTTGTCTCCTCCTTGAGGCAAGGATTCTGCCTTTTATAATCTAACCTCAGTGCACGATTCCCATACTTGGGCTTGAATTCTCACTCTCCCAGCCATTTGTTCTCGATGAGTCATGTCCCCTCTCTCAGCCTCAGTTTCCTCATCTGTAAAACGATGGTCACAAATCACGCCTACCTCACCGGGTTGCTCTGATGATTAGATGATGCACATCACGTGCTCAACAGTGCCTGGTGCATTACAAGCAGTTACGGCATTTAGTAAACTATCAGTGTCATTATAGTAGGGGCTTAAAAATAAACAGGCTGGATCATTGCTTTAAACTGACTCGCGGATGCAGGCGCACCTTCTTTAAGGCAATTGATGGACGACCAAACTATTGGGTAGGAATAGATTTCTTTGAAATGAGGTAGATTCTCTTGTTGACATTCATTATGATTTTAAGGGAAACATACTCACTTTTTAATTTCTGGTTGGACCGAATTTAATCATGCTTCCGCCACAAGTTTCTGAACCCCTCCACCTCCCCATCAAGTATTTAGTAATCCATCAACAAGGCTTAAACTGCTATTTAAAGCAACTCTGCTGTTAATCCTTTTGTGAGAGCAAATCCCTCTGGAATGTGAAAACCTCCCTCTGGTCTCCTAGCTCTTCTGTTGTGTCTCCATTGTGTAGAGGGTTTCTTTCTTTTTTTTTTTTTTTCTTTCCTTTTAAGGTAGGGTCATCCACGAATTGAAAGTCTGAGAATCAGAGCTGGATGAAGGAAGGAATCTTAAGAGTGTCTGGCCCAACATCGTCAATTAAAAGATAGGAGGGGACGCCTGGGTGGCTCAGTCTTTAAACGTTCCCCTCTGGATTTCAGCTCAGGTTATGATCTCACAGCTCATGAGTTCGAGCCCCATGTCAGGCTCTGCACTGACCATGAGGAGCCTGCTTGGGATTCTCTCTCTCTCCTCCTTTCTCTCTGCCCCTCTCCCACTCGCACTGGCTCTGTCTCTCTCAAAATGAATAAATAAACTCTTAAATAAGTAAATAATGGGAGAATGGGGGGCCTGGGGAGAGATGAGCCTTTACTCATCTAGGTCGTGGCAAAGCAGAGGCAAAGCCTGTGTCTCCAAAAATGGTTTTCAGCTATTACGTCAATGACATGTTTAAAAATTGTCATTTCTTTATTTAGGTTTCAGGAGAAGAGTTTAGTGACCCGGCACTTACATACAACAACCAGGGTGCGTCGCAACAAGTGCCTCATTAATGCCCGTCACACATTGAGCCCCTGCCCTCCCCAACTCCCTCCATTGACCCTCAGCTTGTTCTCTGTCATTAAGGGTCTTTTACTGCTTTGTTTCCCTCTCTTTCCCTTTCCCCTTCCCCTGTGTTCATCTGTTTTGTTTCTTAAATTCTGCATATGGGTGAAATCATAGGATATTTGTCTTTCTCTGACTTATTTTGCTTAGCATAATTCACTTTAGTTCCATCCACGTTGGTACAAATGGTAAGATTTCATTCTTTTTGATGGCTGAGTAATATCCCATAATATATATGAGTGTGTGTTTGTGTGTGTATACATATATATACGTATGCATGTGTGTGTGTGTATATACACACTCACATTTGTCCCAGCCACAATTCTAAGTGCTTGCTATGAATGAACTTTACGTATTTTAGCCCATTTACCCCTTACCATATGGAGGTTGTGCTCATTACTGTTCTACAAGTGGGGAAACTGAGGCACAAAGCTGTGAACCTAGTTTTACAAGGTCACACAGCTAATAAGTGATGGTCGGCTCCAAAGCTCATCAACCACAGGTGCCCCTCGATTGCCTAAATATCCTTCCATAAAGTCTGATATTTTTAATAGACCTATTTCAACAAACAACGAGAGTTGCCTGGAGACAGTACCAAGCTGTATGGGCGCTAGAGCAGTAGGCAAGAATCCGGAAACTGCGCAGGCGTCGGTGGTCTGGAAACGGTGCGGGGCACCTTGTGTTGTATTGGCGATGCACTGAGCGGATTTTCAGCAGGGGCCTGACTTTTGCTGCCAAGTGCCGGCTGAGGTGCTGGAAGCAGAGCTGTGTGGACACAGGCCAAACCAGAGAAGGGCCCTGCCTTCACAGAGTGCACAGTCTAGCGGGAAGGGGGGGTAGAACAAAGAAATCCGGCCCAGGGCTGGAGGGGAGCGCTGGCGTGGAAGCAGCCGGTGGGGCGTGAGCGTGTGGGGGAAAGCGTGGGGCCTACTTCTACCAATGCGATCGCTGTCACGTCTCGGAAGAGGTGGCGACACGGTGGCAGAGGAAACACAGAAATGACGTGAGCAGCTTAGCCTCTGCATCTGGCGGGCTCTCTTTGCCCGTCATTCCCTCTTCGCGCCGTGAGTGAACGCACAGAGCTTTGAGGGCCAGGTCTTTCCGCAGCAGCTGCCTCCCTTAAGGACCCTGCTCTAAGCTGGAATCGGGAGCTCGTCCAGGCCTGGTCCGAGGGGAAGGTCAGTACCACCTGACACCCCTTTACCAGCTGTAGATTGAGCTGATGCACCACGAGTGATTTATTTTTAGCTTTCTACGTGAGAGAGGCAGCAAAGCCCTGGTTAGCTTATTAAACAGAACCATTTCTTCATCTGTGTCTTTTTAAAATGTTTTTATTTATGTATGTATTTAGTTGAGAGAGAAAAAATGAGCAGGGGAGGGGCAGAAAGAGATGGAGACAAAGGATCCGAAGAAGGCTCTGTGCTGATAGCAGAGAGCCCAACATGGGGCTCAAACTCACAAACTGTGAGATCATGACCTGAGCCCAAGTCAGATGCTTAACTGACTGAGCCACCCAGGCGCCCCTCATCTGTGTCTGCACATACTGGTGATGTCAGAGGGACATCCAGATGGGTTTGATGTATACGGATTTTGACTCAAACCCAGAGCTGCTCCCTGACCCTAGCAAACTGCTTTGCTAAGTAAAGCAGCTTGGAGGGTGCCTGTTTCTGGCCAGACCCCTTCTCCTCACCAAGGACTTGGAAAGTTAAATGCCTTCTGAGCAGGGCAGGCCCGCATGGGGTCTGAAGTACCCTTACACCATCAGAAGTGGGTAGTCGCTTCTCAGCTCCGGCTGACTGCAGGTAGGGACCCAGTGAGGCCAGATCTGATTTTCCAGGGAAGGCTGGACACCCCAAATTTGAACATACCGCCTTCCTGGATTTTCGACTTTGGCAACTTAGTTGAAAATGTTTAAAATGCTTTGCCGACTGTAGCACCTGGGTGGCTCAGTCGGTTGAGCATCTGACTTGGGTTCAGGTCACGATCTCACAGTTTGTGGGTTTGAGCCCCACATCTGGCTCTGAGCTATCAGCTCAGAGCCTGGAGACTGCTTCAGATTCTGTGTCTCCCTCCCTCTCTGTTCCTCCCTCATGCTCTCTTTCTCTCTCAAAAATAAATGAATAAACATTAAAGTAAATAAATAATAAATAAAATGCTTTGCAGGCTGAAACCAAAATCACTGTGAGAGTCACAGTCAGCTCCTGGGTGACTGGTCACTGGCCTCTTGTCTGAGGGCCCCCGAAAACCAGGCCTGGCCACGGGGAGACGAAATGGATGCAGAGTCAGAACTTGGTGGAAGTAGAGGAGAGGACGTTGGTAAATCACCTGTTTACTCGAGGTTGGTTTGGACAGTGCCACCTCTTTGGCTCTGATCCGCTTTTGTTCGGACACGGTGGGCCCAGAGCTGGCCAGTTCTTAAGGCCTTCCCGGGACCAGCTTCGATGCCTAAGCCATGAGTGGAATGGCTTTGCCAATGATCGCCAGCCTTTACCAAGGGCTCTGAGCCGAGTGCTTCCCATTCCGCATTAGCTCAGGTGACCTTCATGTTACCCGTGCAGGTAGAACGTAGTGGTGTCCCACCTTCTAGATAGGAATTACGGGGCTCTGAGAGGTTGAGACCCTTTGCTTCCGGTCACACAGCCAGAGCCTGGCTGAGTTGGAAAAGTCCCCCTGGACTGTTTCCAAGGCTGGAGACATTGAAAGATCCTCACGACTCTCTTTGACATGAGGCAGTTTTTAATTCATCTCTTAAAATGTAAATGTTCCTTTTGTTTAAGCCATTCCTTTTCACTGCCATTCAAAGTCCACATTTGCTGTGCAGGGACCCGACAGTTTGTCAGGCACCCTGCTTGGCTCTGGGAGAACAGGGGTGGGTGAGACGCAGGCCGTGCCCGCCACCAGTCTTGAGGAGGCCCAGTGCCGAGAAGGAAGGAGTCGCAAGGTACTTGTAGCTGGTGATGGTGGTGGTGGCAGTGGGCCAGGAATGCAGGGGTGTTCGACTTATCTCGGAGAGATCAGGAAAGGATTTGAAGAAAAAAAAATCTGAGTTGAATTGGGAAGGATAAGTAAGAATTCCGCAGGTGGACCGGGGGAGAAGGCGTTCCTGGGCAAGGGAGTGGCCCCGTGCAAAAGAAAGCAGCAGCGTTTCCTCTGGGTTTGCCTGGAGGGACTGTCCCTTAGAAGGATTGTCTCACTCCCTGCTACCTGCCTGTGTCTTTTTCAGAAGACCCAGCCTTCCTCCTTCCAGAACGACCTCCTTCCAGAATGAAAGCCTCTGCCCGCAGATGATTGGGAGGGAGCAGACGCATCTCAGAGCAGGCAGTGAGGCATGCTTTTGTGTTGGGACTCAGGATTATGTAGTGGTTTGCAGTTTGTCCTCTGGAATCAGACCTCCCGGGTTCGAACCCCGGCTCTGCCGATGGCTTCACCTCTCTGAGCTTCAGTTTCCTTACCTGGCACGAGAGTAACCCCCTTGGGGGTGTCCAGGAGGTAATGCACTAAAGCACCTTGCATAGGACGTAGGACTTACTGTTTAGTAAGTGCGCGTCGTGGGAGGGAGCCTGTCCTCACCGGTACCTGTGGGTGGGAGCCCACACAGCTCTCACCACCCTGGCCGGCTCACAGGGCTTTAAGAAGCCGCTGGACGGGTGGTACGCAGAGCGTGGGGCCGCTGAGCTCATCTGCCACGGGCTGTGGAGGCTGGACCCGGGTTCTGAGAAGCCAGCCCTCCCCCGGGCCTAGCCCTCCCGGCCGTGCTCTGCTGACACAGTGAGGCCGTGAGGTCCCTTAGGTGCGTGCCGCCCAGCGCCGTATCCACTAGACACGTATGGCTGTTCATACCTCAGTTAATTAAAACCAAATAGAGTTAGAAATTCAGTTCCACAGCTGCACCCACCACATGTCAACCCATCAGCAGCCACATGTGGCTAGTGGGCCGCACAGATACGGAGTGTTTCTACCATCATAGAGAATTCTCTGGGCCGTTTCTAGGACCTTAAAATGCCTCTTGCCGAAGGGAGTCCTTGGGGGAGCCCTGTGTGGGCCTGCACACCCCAGAGGTGACAGTGTGCCAGGACCCGCGTTTCTACTTGCCTCTTCCTGGGGCCTCATGGTTGGGGCTCCGGGGTGGCTGAGTCGGTTAAATGTCCGAGTCCAGCCTAGGTCATGATCTCACCGTTCGTGGGCTCGATCCTCATGTCGGGCTTTATGCTGATGGCTTGGAGCCTGCAGCCTGCTTCAGATTCTGTGTCTCTCTCTCTTTCTCTCTCTCTGCCCCTCCCCCCTCTTGTGTTCTCTTTCTCTCAAAAATAAATAAACATTAAAAAAATGTTTAAAAAGTGACCCATGTTGCTACAAATGCAGACTCAGAGGGGGCCTGGCACATATTAGATGCTCAGTGATGAGGGAGGGGCATTGGCACAATAGTAGGAACACGAATTCCGAAATGACCTGGTCCAGATTCTGGACAGATGGCCTCACTGTGCCTCAGTTTCCTCATCTGTCCAGTGGGAAGAATACCAGTGACTGCCTCACCGGCTGGCTTTGGGGAAGTATGAGATGACGTTCCTGGGAACCACGCCTCGTGCCCGGCATGCTACAAGACATCTGTAAATGGCAACTATCATCGTTGTTAGTTGAGGAAATAGATTCCTAGAAGCCTTTGCTCTTCCCCTGTGGTGTCTGCCTGGACTTGGAACCATAATGTCATAGACTGCCAGAGTGAGGGGGTTAGAAATTTTCTCATCCAAGTCTCTATTTTATTTCATTGTATTTTTATTTTGGTATTGCTTTTTATTCTCTTTTTTAAGTTTTATTTTATTTATTTGAGAGGGACAGTGTGACTGGCGAGGGGCAGAGAGAAGAAGAGAGAGAATTCCAAGCAGGCTCCGCCCTGCAGGGGCTCAAACTCACAAAACCTCGAGACCATAACCGGAGCCGAAACTGAGAGCCAGATGCTTAACTGCCTGAGCCACCCAGGTGCCCCTCGGTCTCTCTTTCTTAAAGCCAAAAGGCATTAGTTTTCCTAAACTTGTTCTGTCCAGCTCTACGGGGGATTGACTATTTCAAATGCACCCTTGGATGGGGTCATCACCTTGCCGCTGACGCCCCTCTGCTGCCCCCTGTCTGATTTCTCTGCGGCACCCTCCCTTGGATGAGCTCACATTTTCTTTCTTTTTATTTTTTAATTTTTTAAAACATTTTATTTATTTTCTGAGAGAGGGACAGCATGAGCAGGGCAGGGTCAGAGAGAGAGGGAGACACAGAATCTGAAGCAGGCTCCAGGCTCTGAGCTAGCTGTCAGCACAGAGCCCGACATGGGGCTCGAAGCCATGAACCGTGAGATCATGACCTGAGCTGAAGCTGGATGCTTAACCGACTAAGCCACCCAGGCGCTCCTGAGCTCACATTTTCTCGCGGTGATAGTTTGCTCAGAAGCCCCGGGGCATCACTGCCCGGACAGGCCATGCTAACTAACCCACAGGGTTTTCCCATCTCCCAGCTGACCTGTCTGAGTTAAAGCTGCCTGTCAGGTGTTGCAGACTGCGTTAGAAATGAGCCCTTTGGGCTGTGATTGGGCGAAGCTGCTGCCAGATGGGACCGCTTGAGTATTTTCCTCTATATATAGCCTATGGCGAGCTAACTAAAGTCAGTGGAGTTTATTTTAGGCGGTAACTTCTTAGAGCAGAGCGTGGTGGGTCAGGCTGCTCGCCGAGGGTGGGGGCGTTTGCAAGTTCGTTAAG
Source organism: Crocuta crocuta (assembly GCF_008692635.1). Lineage (NCBI taxonomy): Eukaryota > Metazoa > Chordata > Mammalia > Carnivora > Hyaenidae > Crocuta > Crocuta crocuta. The sequence goes on from NW_027531893.1 coordinate 13,293,063, forward strand.
ACTGACCTCAGCCAGGGAATGTCCACTGGCCTTGGACGCTTCTGGCACCAGAAGGTACGCTGTTAGCTGCGTTCTGCTTTGTTTCTGGCAACAGTTTGGAGAAGTGGTTGGGAGTTGTACCCACTGAACAGATGAAGCAGTTAAGACTCAGTAACTTTGCAGTGCACCTAGGATTGTAAATGGGTTGTGATAAAGCAGAGAGGACAGAGGTTTTCCAATTCCTTGTTTTTGTGTTAACTTGTAAGAATTAAGCTTCTTGGAGTGTTTTGTACGTGGAAAAATACTAACAAGAAAGGGGTGGTCGGAGGTGGGCTTTAACCTGAGGTTAGTAGGGCGTTGTATTAGAGAGCTTAGACTTTGGGGGTCCCTGGGTGGCTCAGAAGGTTGAACATCAGACTTGAGCTGAGGTCATGATCTCCTAGGTTTGTGGGTTCAAGACCTGCATCAGGCTTGCTGTCATCAGCCTTCTTTGGATGTTCAGTCCTCTTCTCTCTCTGCCCCTCCCCTGCTCATTCTCTCCTTCTCTCTCTCTCTCTCTCTCAAAAATAAACATTAAAGAGCTTAGGCTTTGAAGTAAGACCAACTTCTTTTTTTTTTTTTTGTTAATTTCTGAGAGAGAGAGAGCGTGAGCCGGGGGGGGGGGAGACACAGAATGTGAAGCAGGCTCCAGGCTCTGAGCTGTCAGCACAGAGCCTGACGCGGGGCTCGAACCCACAAACCATGAGATCATGACCTGAGCCGAAGTCGGACGCTTAACCGATGGAGCCACCCAGACTCCCCGAAGTAAGACCCACTTCAAATCTCAGCTGTGCCTCCCACTAGCTGTATAACACTGGAGCAATTATTGACCTCTCTTAGCCTCACTCTTCTCAGCTCTGAACTGGGGCTGTCTGCCTCACAGTGTCATCGTGAAGGTAAAAATGAGAGTTACAATGAGTTAGAGCCAAAGACATACCCAGCCTGTAATAGATGATTAGTAAATGGCAGCCACTGTTACTTCATTTGAAGGATAGGAGACCTTCCCCGAAATGACCTCCATTAGAAGGAGGGGTTTTTCTGGAATATTGGTGGGGATTTTAGGTTCAGTTATGCAGGCAGCTTAACTGAAGGGCCACCTTTGGGAAAACGGCTTTTTTGTGGTGACCTGGCAGAAGAAAACCTTAAGCAGATTTCCCTGTAAGGGCTTGGCCTCTTCGAGTAAATCCAGTAGATCTAATCAAGATTACAGAGGTGATATTAAAATGATTATTTTTGTTTGTTTTAAATGTGTGTCTTGGAATAGTGAGT
>NW_027531893.1:13294422-13321497 GCF_008692635.1 Crocuta crocuta
GTTCATTCCCTGAACATGCGTCGAGTGTCTGCTGTGTGCCCTGCCTAGAGAGAGAAAAACCCTTAACCTTCGAGTATCCATTCTCCTCCAACTATGGAGAAAACAGCAAAGAAGACAAAGCACAATGCAAATACTCTGGGGAATCTCTGTTCTTTTGGAGCCTTGATGCTTCTGGCTCCGCAATGAGCACAGCTGGGTGCGATAGTCTCCAGGTTCTGTGTAGCTCTTAGCTTGCAGAGCTCAGCTGAGGTCAGGAATTCCTTTTGCTGGCTCAGCACCCCAGCAGCCCGATTGAGAGCTGTCTGTCTGTCTGGCCTGCACTTGTAGGTGAGATGGTCCCAGGGTGCATTGCAGTGCTCAAATGCTCAAAATCACATGGTTAAGCCAGAAATAGAAAGTAAGCCCTGTCTGGGTCTTGGGGGCTACTTGAGTATTCTGGTTATCTTGGGAACTGAGGGTTATAGAAAGGATGAACTCCTTGAATGAGATCACAGCTTTCCTGCCACAAAGACCTTGGGATGTGTGTTAGGGCGAGGCTTGGAGGAGGGGACAGTGTGTGTCAGGGCGAGGCTTGGAGGAGGGGACAATGCGCCAACCAAGTGGTTTTCACAGTCCTTCTCCAGGGCGGGTGGAAGCCTGGCTGTCCTCGCACGCAGCATTAAACCTTGGTCCCCACTCCTTATGTGCTGTGTGATGATCACAAGTGTCTTCACCCCTTGGAGCCTATGTTTTCCTTGTAATAATACCTGTGGTTGTTGTGGGTAGAGAGACCTTTCCTGGTTTGGGACATCCTGATCTTAGTACTGACACCCATGTCCTCCATTTCAGGCAAGCAGAATGGTGGTCACATCAGTTAGGTTGAAATACACTGAAACACAGAGCACACAGTAGGGGTCAGTAAATGGGAACTGACAGAACATAGAATATACAGTTTGAGTGTGTGTGTGTGTGTGTGTGTGTGTGGTGTGTTGGCGAGGGTGGCTTGCCGTTCATTGTTTTCAATCTACAAATGCCCATTGACATTTTCATGAGCCATAGAACCTCAGAGCTGCCAATGGATGTTAGTCTGAGATTGATTTTTTTTGTCATTCATTTTTCAGACAAGATACTTGATCAGACTTGAATATGCTATAACATATCATCTCTTGATTGTTTTCATTGTAGCAATAATGAGGATTGAATCATTTATAAGGCTTGGTAGGTAGTAGCAACCTGTTACCGTCCCTAAAATGGGAAGTGGAAACCACTTGAAGCCCTTCTTGAACATTTTCAGCGTGTGGTCTGCTGAGTTGGTTTTCAGAGGCATCTTTGGATCAGGTTGTGTGAGGCCATGTAACAGTGATCTAAGACGTGGGACCGAAGGCTGGCTTTTAGGGAAGAGTCCCGTCACTCCACGCATGAACCTCTTCTGCCATTCCCTGTGGCTCTTGGAATAAAATCCAAACTCCTCAGGATGCACAGGGACTGTCTGGCCCAGCCCTTGGGTCAGGTCTTCCTGTGTTGCCCTGTGCCCCTCACCCCTCAGCATTCTAGGATTGGGCTGCTTCCCTTTGTTCCTTAAAAATGATGTGTCCCTTCCTACATCCAAGTCTTAGCTCATGCTGTTCCTTCTGCCTAAAATGCTTCTGGGCCTTCCCTCTCTGATGAGTTGACCCTTGCCCTTTCTTTGACGCCCATTTTATTTTAAGTTGATTTATTTTGAGAGAGTGTGCATGAGTGAAGGAGGGGCAGAGAGAGGAGGAGAGAGAATCCCAAGAAGGCTCCATGCAGTCAGTGCAGAGCCTGACACAGGGTTTGATCCAATGAACCATGAGCTCATGACCTGAACCGAAATCTAGAGTCAGATACTTAGCCGACTGAGCCACCCAGGAGCCCCTAAAGCCCATTTTAGTTCTCACTTCCTGAAAGAATCTTCCTGACGCCCCCACCGTGGTTGAAGTTCCTGTTTTGTGTCCTCCCTGCACCTTCCTCTTAGCATTTCTTACAAATGTAACTGAATCGTTAATTTTGCCATCCTTCTTCCGTAGATGATGATTGAATCCATTCTTTGCTCGTCTGTCCCGCTTATTAAACCTTAGGTGTTTATTGAAGAGGTGACAGCTGTTGAATTCTCCAGGCTTTATGAGAGGCTATATTTCAGAGTGTTCAGGAGCAGGGGGTTGGGAGGATGAATTTGATCAAATTCTGGCTCCAGCACCTTGCAGCTGTGTGACTTTGGGCATCTCCGAGAACCTCTCTGAGCCCAGTTGCCTCATCGGTAAAATAGAGGTGAATCATAGTCTGTGCCTTACAGGGTAGTCAGTAGCTTAGGATAGTGCTTGGCAGGTAGCAGATGTTGGTGCTGGTGGTGGTTGTTGCCATTCATTCTGTTAGTGGCAGTAACCACCTTGACAGATGTACCCAGCCAGCTTAAGAAAACTTGGAAGGAGAGAAGGTTAATTTGCGTGGTACATAGCAACTTGAGTGATCATAGAGGAGTTGTTTAAAGCCTCAGTCTACTTATCTACTTCACATCCTCTATTCTACAGTGCCTGCTCACAGGATTGGTGTGAGAGTTGAAATAGACGGGGTTGTAGATGGCCAAGCCCAGGTTGAAGCACATAGCAGGTGCTTGAGGAAACTCCGTGGTCTAAGCACAGCAAGAAGCTGATCAGCAGCTAGGGATGGCTGAGCCATGCCTGGAGTTGAAGGAGTTGGGCTGTAAATCCAGGTTCCCACGATAGCCCTTCAGGGAGAGGTCTGCTTCTCTGTGATTTAAAACAAAACAAAACAAAACAAAATGGTCCAAGGTGCTGGTTTAATATGGCAGCTAATGAGATACCAGGACAAGTAATTGGAGAATGCATTGCTCACAGACACAACAAATACAGCTCTGATTATATATTAGCAGTTCTCCAATGGCTCATAATGTGGTGAGATTGTACGAGGTCAAGAACCTGTTAGAAAACAGATGTTGTTTAGGTGTGTTACAGCCTTCAGTGATGAGTCCTTATAGCCCACACTTTTTAAAAGAAATACTTATGATTATGAACCAGACCTTCTTTTAAGTGCTTTACACATGTGAATTCAGTCAGTCCTGAGCATAGGCTTGAGTGGCAGGTATTACTAATAGTCTTGTTTCACATGAGGAAACTGAGGCATCAACAGGTTAAGTAGCTTGTTCAAGGTCAAGTAGAGTAAGCCACCAAGCCAGCATTTGAGCACAAGTGCACTGACACAAGAGTCCATGTTTTCAACTACTGTTCTGCTGGAGTTACGGGGAAGATGATGAACGGAAATAGATAATTAAATGCAAAATACTCCATTTCCCCTTGAATGGGCCAAGCCAGCTGTCCTTGGTCCTGATATATACAGGTCTGTCCATTGATGGAACTTGTCTACTGGATTCTAGAATCGGCTCGGAGAGTTGGAGCCTTCCAATTAATGGAGGCTACAGAGCCTGTGACACTGTATCCACCTCCCCTGCAAACTCTCTCCCCACACTGATTTTCTTTTACTCAGTTAAAATGTGTAAGTGGTTCACCATACCTGCTGAAAAACAGGGTCTTAATTAGCCTTAATTTTTGAAGTCTACAGCTGTAAACTGTGTTGGAAAGATTGAAAAGATTAGTGCACTGGTAATAAGATAATTGTCCCTGAGAAACGCTGTGAGCATGTAAATACAGTTAGCGAGTGAGATCAGAGCAACTGTAATATTCCCCCCTTTTGGTGTTTAAAGATGCTCTTGCATGAATAATTATAACTAAATGCAAAGTGCAGAAATAAAATACTGCGTGCTTTCCTCTTACTCTTGCTTGCTTCTGTCACAGCTCAGAAAGAAGTCTGTGGAGTGGGATCTCCCCTGGAACGGGCTTCCCCTCCCACAGTGGCCATTGGAAATTAGTCCCAGGAGTGGGGTGACTTAGAGGGAATTCCCCAAAATGAGGGATGCCGGGCAAACAATCTACAAATCCCACAGTGTCTTTTTAGGACGGCTTCGGGCAGAAGAGACCATATTCATACATGTGAATGCTCACACATGTTGGCATGTGTGCACACGTATGCACAAACACACACGGACGCACAATCATATACAGAGCTGAAGAATAATGGTCCGGGCTACATACAACAGAAGCAGATGGAGGAAATGTCAACCCACCTTCTTAGACCTAGAAAAGCTGCCACCACTGAGGGGCCTGCCCTGTTTCTGTTTGTAGTCTTGGCTAAATCGGGAACTCGCGTGCATTTTACGATGCCCGTACATGTAAGATCTTCTGAGGAGGACCACAGCTTGCCAGATGGGCTATCCATCCCACACATAGGAATCTCTCGTCTTCATCTCCCGTGGTACCCAGTCTGTTGAGTTCATCTGCTTTCTGCTCCGTCTTTCTTTCCCAAGGCTAATCTTTGCAGCAGGAACTTGACCTCAGGAAAGTTCAGGAGAACCTCCCTCAATTCCTAATTTGGCCAGGTTTTGAGTATTCATCTTCTAAATCCCAACTCTGCCTGACCTGAGGTTCAGTTGATGCAGGCTCCATAAGCATTTACGGAGTGCGTCTATATTAATAGCCTCAGGGCTTTGGTCATGCATACGAACAAGGAAGATAGTCCCTGGTCTTGGGAAAGCAGGACAGGCTGTCAGAATAGTTGTCAGCTGGGAAGGGGACTCCACTGCTGACCCAGGGTTTTGGATGTGTGTTCATCTGTGCTGCTTAGGTCAGGTCATCCTTGGATTTTGTAGCCAAGTTGGCTTTAAAACCAGTCTACAGTCCATATTCTATATTTATCTCTAATCCCAGGGCCTCTGTGGAGAGTGTTGGGACTTTATAAATCAAGAGATCGCAGAGTCCAGGGCCCATAGCAGCCACCAGGCCACCTTCATAAGGGAAGTATGTCTGGGAGCTGGGTGGCCTGGAGGGCACATGCCCCTTCTAAAGGAGACCGCTGCTCCCCAGCTCCAGACCACTGGTACCTTATGGAGGTGATAGATTGGTGTTTCCAGGTCTTGCGATTTTCCAGGAAATGCCAGGACTTTGCATTTTTACCTGAGAACCACAAATATTAAGTGTTGGCATGGCCTTTAACATTTTTCTTTTGAAAACATCGCGCAAGATAAACAAAACCTGTCTGAACTAAATCCTGGCCCATAGGCCCCCAGTTGGCTGCTTGCTACCTGTGCAGTAAATCCCTGAAGATGAGGGGAGGCTCTCAACATGCCTGAAAAACAGGCTCTTGCTGGGTCATCTGCAGTAACTCTTCCCACATCCTGAATCTGGCCAACTCAGGACCACAGGCTTCACCTTGCCTCCGACTTCTCCAGTCCTTTCTCGTCCTGCCCCCTCCATGCAGATGTCTCAATGAAGTTCTCCCCTGAATAGATCCTACAGTTACGCCAAACATGTCACGCGTGTGAGTGACCCCCCGAGTGCTGGACCCCAGTGCAGAAAGCATAAAAATAAAAGGCGATCTTTGCAGACTTGGGGTCAGCCAAGCCGTGCTGAGCACTATGGTTGTCTCCTGGGTGCTGATGAGCAACTTGCTTGGGGGTCTCAGGCTCTTGCCTGACCTTGGCACAGGGTCTGGCAAACTTGGCTTTCTGGGTGTAGAATGGGTCGTTTGAGAAACAAAGCCATTGAGACTGAGTTGAGGAGAGTCCTCTATTCACTGATGAAAGGAGCTCATTGTACGAAATCCATGTGCCCCGCCGGACCCCTTCCTCTGGCCTCCTCCTCCTCCCTGTCCCCCAGCTGGGGCTTTGTCAGTGGGTCACAGGGTCCTGTATCCCAGGCTGTCCTTTCTTCCCATTTTCCTGTCTGGGCAGCTCTGGGGTTGCTCCGTACAGAAGGAGGGCCGGGGCTCGGAGCCCCTGCACACGTTCTCACCTCCTCGGGCCAATTCTGTTGTCATTGGTGATGAGAGCGCTTCCTTCCGGGACAGCTAGGAACAAACAGCCAGTTCAGAGGCAGCTGCATGCGGTGGCCACGCAGGAAGCCAGAAAACAGTGGTGCTAATAACCTCTTCCTGTTCTCTGCCCTGCACCGAAGCCTCCCCAACGCCCCCTCCCTGCCTGATCCCACCACCCCAGGGACAATCCAGGCTGTTGAGCTCTAGGTAGAGGCTTGTAAATGAATAAATCACAGTGTTGAACTTCCTTGTGGGTTAGTAGAGCTTTTCTCTTTCTTAGGTTGAGGCCTCCCAAACTTTTCTTTCCTGGGACTGGAGGTGAGGGTGGGGCCATGTGGAAGAAGTCATCCATTGGGTGAAATGGTACCTTCCTTTGGGAGGAGCAGTGAAGCATGGTGTTAAAGGGATTGGAGGGGCCGGCGGTTACTAACTCGGGCTCTCCCAGGTGGGTAGGGGAAGGGCCATGGCTAAGAGGAGGGTGTGTACCTACCTGAAGGAAGTAGCAACTGGGCTCCAGCTCACCCATACCCACCAGCATGCCCACTTGGCCAGATCCTCTGACGTTCTAAAAAAAAAAAAAAAAAAAAGCCATAAATCTGGATTTTGTGAAATCACCCAGTCTTTGGGGGTTGGCAGCTAGTGGGAAAAAAAATGTAAAAAGCACGGTGTATACCACATCTGAGCATTCTGGTTACTTTTTTTTCACTTCTATGAAGTTCAGAAGGTTCAGTGGGCTGGTCTCTGTGGCTCCTGGGCAAGTCTTGTAACCTTTCTGAGCCTCTGTTTTCTCCTCTGTAAGTTTGCAACAGGACTACAGTGTGTCCGTAGTCTGGAAACAGAAATGCGCATGGTCATCAAGGGCCTCTCACAATGGTAAGAGCGTAATATAAAACCACCTGTTTCCAGACTGGATGGCCATCCAGTGGTAGCCACCCCATGAAGATGGGACGAGGATTTATTGAAATACTATACATAAACTGCTAAATGTGTTGCTTCATGAGGACTTTCAAGATCGCTGTCCTAATGGCCACTGTCATTGATGCTGTCACTGTCATGCTCCCCATTCTTAGCATTAAGAAACCTAGGAGAAGGCCCACAGGCAGGAAGGAGACCCTGAACCTCTCCACCCTGAAACTGCCTGATTTTGACCTTGGCTCTAAATGTAGGAACCCTCTGCCTGCATGTCCCCTGCACCTTCTGGCCAGCCATCTCTCTTATAGCCCAGGAAGGAGGCTCCCCTGTTCCAAGGCACAGCCAGGAGCTGGGGGCGTCCCCTCTTCAAGCAATGTCCAGCTCTCCCCTCCATCACCTTGTGCCCAGAATCCTGGGATCAGGTTTCCCCCATGGCTTAAATCAGCAGGTCTGTGTGTGGCCTCTTGGAAACACTCCAGACTTAAAGCACTGTTGGATTGGTTTTCCCAGAGCTGGGATGTGCTATCCTTTGAACAAAAATTGTCCTGGTTAGAGGCTCTTGTGTGGGAGGCAAAGAAGAGAAAATGAAGAAAAAGCGGGAGGGACATGCATTTGATAGAAGCTGTGTGTGGCCCTTAGGACATTCACTTCCCATCCTGGATCTTCTGTTCCTGGCAGGAAAATGAAGGGTTTGATTCAGGTCAGGGGTAGAAATAAGTTTCATCTCCTAGGAAAATCAGAATCTGTTATAAATGTCTGCCCAGAGGGCTGCATTGAGACTTTGAGGCCAAGTAATTGCTTAGTAATAACCACCTTGAGTACCGTGTAAGGAGGTGCTGCTCACCTTTCCTCCACCTCTAAATCTCTTCCTGGCATTCAGTCTTGGATTCTGGGTCTCAAACCTAAACTGTTGGCCCATGGGACAGAAAGCCCGCCCAGCAGTCCCAGAAGCTATAGAGCAAAGTATCGTGTGTCTGGAACTCTGGACAGTGTCTGCAGACACTCGGTGGCATTGGGTCCAGTGGGCTGCCTGCCATCTTGGTGACCACAGCAAGTGGGTGCAAAATTGGTAGGTGCCGCGGCCTGTGCCTGGGGAACAGCTAATTATTGGGCTGAGCTTGAGATGCGGCTTGTACGCACACGGAGCTCAGGAGGCCAGCTTCAGAAGGACGTGGAGCCCCAGGGAGATCTACTGGCACCTCTGGCCTAGCAATGGTGGGTGGAGGCTTCATTTCTCAGGTTACTCTTGGCATGTGGCCCGTCGTGTTTCTGGTCTGTGCTGCGAAAAGCAGAACACACCAGAGTGATAGTAATTGTATTCCCAGGAGGAACTAGCATTTGTGGCTCGCCTGCTGCACACCAGGACTGAAGGTGGCTCTGCTATACCATCTCAGTCGGTCTTCACCATGTCCATCTGAGAAGGTTATCATTAGGATTATTGCTGTCGTGACACATCATTAGCCTGAAGACGTACACAAGGAGATGGGAAGGTCTCGTATCAGGAGCATATGATGCACTTCTCTGCTCCATGGGGCTTCTTGGTGTGAACTGCTTCTAGAACCATGAACTGTGGTTTAGTGACTGCAATTCACAATGGAGTTGTACCACCAGGAAGCAGTGTAACATCATGGTCCACAAGTGTAGCCTCAGGAATTGGGCTGCCCTGGTCTAAATCCTCACGCCACCACTTACTAACAAGTGAGCTTGAGCAAATTCCTTTCTCCTCTGAACCTTGATTGCATCATGTGTAAAATGGGGCTGTTAATACCTACATTGTTGTGAGGTTTTGATGCGATCGTTCTTAGAACCCAAATAAAAAGAAGACTTGGTTTCACTATGAGCCAATGTTAGCTGCTCTTGGGATCATTGTTGATACTAATCGGCCATGCGACCTTAGAGAATTGCATTAATAAAGGGAGGTGACTGATGCAGTGACCGGGGTGCCACCATCCAGCCAGAAGCTTTGCTGTCTTACAGTGATGCATGTCCAGTGGTATTAAATCTCTCATTTTTAATTATCTTATTTCATTATTTTTTAATGTTTGTTTTTGAGAGAGACAGAGTGGGGGAGGGTCAGGGGGAGAGAGGGAGACACAGAATCCAAAGCAGGCTCCAGGCTCCGAGCCATCAGCACAGAGCCCGATGCAGAGCTTGAACTCAAAAACCACAAGATCATGATGTGCGCCAAAGTCCGACGCTTACCCAACTGAACCACCCAGGCACCCCTAAATCTCTAATTTTTTTTAAAAGAGAAGTGAGAAGTCTGGGTTTGCGTGTGAAGTACCTGGCTTTAGAACCCGGGCAACAATTAGAAATATTTCATCAGTATTACAGGCCAGAAAACACCGCCTACCATGAATCATCCAGAAGCCACCAGTTGGCCACCCTATGACTGACACTTCCTACCTCAAGCCTCTAGTCGTTCAGGTAGGTGTATTCAAAACCTTGTAGTTCCAAGAATTCTACTTCTGTGTGCTTTACAAAGAATTACAAAACCTCTTAAGGCACACACACAGAACAAAGTGTTTTAGCCATTGATTTAGATTTTGGAGAACTATTATTCTCAGAGATCGTCATACCATCCTGGAGAAGCATTGAAATCCTTCCCGAGTTTCTGTGATTTCTTTTTTTAATGTTTATATATATTAGAGAGAGCGAGCGAGAGAGAGAGCTACAGTGGGGCAGAGAAAGAGGGAGACACAAAATCTGGGCTTTCAGCACAGAACCTGATGTGGGGATTGAACCCACCTACTGTGAGATCAGGACCTGAGCCGAAGTCAGATGCTTAACTGACCCAGCCACCTAAGTGCCCCATCCATGTGGTCTTTTGTATCTTCCGACGTGATTTCACCAATTCCAAGGGCCCGAACTTCATTTTGAGGTTCTGTGGCTCGGTTCAGGGGTATAGGCTACAAACTGGAAGGAAGGCCAAGTAGCCAAAAGATCTATAAATCTTTAAAACTTTGAAGACCACAGAGACCAATGACCGGGCGAGGAAATTCCACCCATTTCGAAGGGCCAAACTATCTACCACTGTCCCTCTAAAGCACCGCCAGTGTTCCTGACCTCTCTGTGAGGTTTCCGGTTTCTCATTCTGCCTTCAAGGTGAGCTTGCATTTTCCAGCAAGGTGAGTGCTGTGTGATTGTGGCCGGTGTCCACGTTCCCAGCGTAGACTTTTTCCGAGAACAAGGGGACTTCTGTGCTGCTAGAATCCCTCCCTCATCGACCAGTGTCGCCCGCCGTGCACGTGCCCAGCCTTCATCCCAGGAGCCACTGACACGGGAGATAAGCTCACTGTGAAATCCCAGAGGGACCGCTGGTAGAGAAAGCCCCATTGTGTGAGATCACCTTGACGGCTGTGACTGAATCCTCAGGATGAGTCCAAAGGAGCCACATATCCCTGAGGAGGGGAAGCTGGAAACAGAGCCTGATCATCAGGGTTTCTGGGGCAAGATAGAGACCATCACTGAAGAAGTGGAGAGAAAGGAAGGAGCAGAAAATACCTTGGACCCCACTGTGGACTGAATGGTTTGTCCGCCTAAATTCACCTGTTGAAATCCTGACCCCCCAGTGTGGTGGTCTGAGGAGGTAGGCGATTAGCTGCTGAGGGCAAAGCTCTCGAAAATGTGACGAGTGCCATGATAAAAAGACCCTGGAAAGCCCCCACAGCCATTCTTCTAGGTGAAGGTGCAGCAAGAAGAAAGAAAAGTCCATGAACTAGGAAGCACCTGCCAGACCCCAAATGTGCCAGCACCTTGATCTTGGACCTCCCCTCCTAGCCTCCAGAACTATGAGAAATAACTTTCTGTTACTTATAAGCCACCCAGTCTGTGGTATTCTTTTACAGCCACTTGAACAGACAGAGTACACCCCCATCATGGAAATTTCTAGGGAACGCAGCGGGTGAGCATCAGGGTTGCATGGATACATCAGAGCCTTGGTGGCTGGCTGGGGGTCAGAGGTGAGGGGTCCTATTCTTGGTCTCTCACTGACTATCTCTGTCACGTCGGTTGCTTCCAGCCGGGCATTACCCATGCTACAGGGCAGGGCTTCTCAAGCTTCGGTATACAGAAGGCTTCCTCAAGGCTGTTAAATAAAAATGCAGATTCTTTGGCTCCTTTCCCAGAGATCCCAATTCACTAAGTTGATGCTTCTGGATAACACAAGGAAATAGGTGAAGTTGCCAATTTCAGGCAACTTCAAAACCTAAGCATCAGTCCTGGCTCTGTCCCTTATCAGACCTGTGTTTCGGAGCAAATCGTCTTCCCTGAGCTTCAGTTAATCTTATCTGTAAAATGGGGAGCATTATCCCTCCCTTGGCAGAGTGGCAAGGATTTTATGTGCTTGGCAGAGAATCCACACAGAAAATGTGATCACTAAATTGGTCTGTTTTCACTACTGTCGAATGGGATTGGTTCAGCTTGGATCTACAATAACTGACCCTTGAGAGGAATCGAGGTTCATTTGTTTGGGTGTGGAGGGGTATGTCTTAGCCTTCAAAAGCCTGGAAGAAGACAAGAAAGAGACACTTTTTGAGCTTTTTAAATGTACGTTTTATTACTTGCTTGTTTACTTAGATGGAGAGAGAGTGACTGTGAGCTGGGGAGGGACAGTGAGAGAGGGAGGGAGAGAATCCCAAGCAGGTTCCCTACTGTCCGCACAGAGCTGATGCAGGGCTCTCTGCCACAAACTATGAGATCATGACCTGAGCTGAAATCAAAAGTCAGACGCTTCACTGACTGAGCCACCCAGGTGCCCCTATTTTTGAGCTTTGAGCCACGCACCACATGTTCAAAATGCCTGGTTTTATTAAACATTTATGCCCACCTATAATGCCTGTGGTATCCCACTGTCAAGATGAGGTGACTCTATACATATAGTGCAGGTTCCACCTCTTAAGCTAGCGTCCTTATTTATTTGTGTCCCTTTTAACTCAGAAAGCAGTCCTAGACTTCGCTTCTGTCCTCCCTTGCAGTAGCTCCATTGGAGAATACGGTCCCACCTATTTTCAGGGTGTGGTTGAGAAAACTTAAGCTCACAGACGCTAAGAAGTTGGCCTGAGGTCCCAGGTCTACTAAATGGTTGTTAATCTGCTGAATCGCCAAACCCCAGCACCTCAGTATATGAATATGTTTGGAGACTGGCCCTTTATAGAGTTGATGAAGTTAATACAGGACCTTAAGCTGGGCTCTAACCCAATCTGACTGGTGTCCTTATAGGAGGAGGAAGTTTTGGATACACAGGGAGGTCTCAGAGAGGCTCAGGCATGGAGGAGAGACCATGTGAAGACACAGAAGATGGCATTTGTAGGCCACAGAGAAAGGCCTCAGCAGATAGCAACTCTGTTGGCACCTTGATCTTTGACTGCTAGCCTCCAGAACAGTGAAAAAGTAACATTTCTGTCATATGGGATACTTAGGGCAGCCCAAGCAGACTAATTAGTGGTTACATGTGATCTCAACCTGGATCTGACCCTGAACCTACACTCTTGCACTGCATGATCCTTGTTTGCCTCCTACTAGTCTCCTTGTACTGGGGGTCCTTGGCTTGGCGTCCAAACTCCCCTTGCCCTTGGTGGTCTCCAGCAGGAAGGAATGCTGTTGGTGAGATTCTGTCCATTTTAATCTCTAGTCCCATAAAGAGCTCATGGCATTTCATGGGCATTTCGTTTGGTGACAGAGAGTAAAGCACAAACTCCTAATGGTGGAAGCTTCTATTTCTGTCACCAGAAGGAAGACAGTGCCACACCAGCCTTCTGAAGTGTTCTCCTGGGTGTGTCCATGCAGAGAAGGTACTGAAGGGCCTGTTGTCTGTCTGCTGACTTGATGGCCCCAATGGGGAAATCTGGCTCTGAAGACTTGAGTCACAGTGTAGTCGCATCCATACCAAAGCCATTGCTTAATATCCAAGAGCAAACACTATCTTAGGAGATCTTCAAAGCACAGGCAGAGAACATCCTTTCAAGTGGTAGAGGCTAAGGTCAAGGTTCAGCACCAAGCAGTGGAACCCAAAATGTTGGAGGCACGTATGGAATGATAATGAAATGGCTCCTCCTCTCTGTTTTCTTCATGAAAGCTTAATTGGTTGTTAAAATGAGGCTTTTGGTCTTGCTGAGCCCAGAAATCTCTGAGCCTGGCTTCCTGGCAAGCAAGACTCATGAGGTGAGAACAAGTTTCATTTCTCCAGGATCTGTAATCAGACTCCCGCCTATATAAACAGTTAGCTTTGGGAATAGAAGTGAGTACAGAGTCCCTTTAAACTCCTTTCTGCCTCCCTCCTGGTGCCCACCGTGTTAGCTACTGAGTTGGAACTTAGTAAATGTGTGTGGATGGATTTGGTGCCCTGCTGTGGCAAAATGGCTTGTGTTTTGTTTTTAGTCATGACACGTGTGCTAATTTCTCTCAACCATGTCCACTACCTTTTTTTTTTAAAAAAAGGATTCTAGTGGTGGTTAGAGTGCTACTATTAATTTGCTGTGTGCATTCTTCCTTTTAGTAGATGTCGGGTTGCAAGATTACTTGGTCTGATGTGGGATTGTGTTCTCCAGTAGAGCTAGTACGAAATAGCGGGGCACAGGTTTCTCAAGTGCAGGGCACTGGGGTCAAATCCAGACTTCAGCACTCTGTGTAACCTTGGACACATTGCTCAGTGTCTCTGTTCATCAGTTTGCCCATTTCTATAATGAGCATCATGGTAGTATCTACCTCCTAGGATGGTTACAAGGGGTCAAGGAAATGATAACGTGTCTAGAGAGTAAGCCCATGTTGGAACATGGTAAAAACTTCAGTTGTTAGTCATCAGTTAATTAATAGCATAGTAAGTTACTAGTTCTTAACAGTATTCGTGTCTGTTCCAAACCTTGGTCAACTAACAGACCCATGGGTTAAAGTTCAGAATAAACTGGAGGAATGAAAATGGTCATTATCTCTGTGCAAGAGGATTCTGAGAAATCCTTTTCATTAACATTGTAATGGTGTT
Organism: Crocuta crocuta; assembly: GCF_008692635.1. Classification (NCBI taxonomy): domain Eukaryota; kingdom Metazoa; phylum Chordata; class Mammalia; order Carnivora; family Hyaenidae; genus Crocuta; species Crocuta crocuta. The sequence goes on from NW_027531893.1 coordinate 13,308,197, forward strand.
TAAGTAGACTCAGAAGGGCCAGTACATTTGGCAAAGAGAGATGAAATCTAACTCCTATATAGTATAAGACCTTGGTGGTAGAGTATTTCCTTTGCTTGTCATAATGTACAGTTCCTGTGGAGTGTGGCACATAGTAGGTCCTAAATCATAGCCATGAATTGTAGTTCAGGTTCCTGGGGTATATTTGCATATTTAGAGTAGGTATCCTTTTGTTTCCAAGGCTGGACTGGTAGTACATTATGATTTCATTCTACTAAGGTCAGTCTTTAGAAAGTGTATCAGTTGCCACAATGATGGCTGTGTAACAAATCACCCTGAAACTCAATGGCTTGAAACAGCAAGTGTATATTCTGTATGTGTCTGAAGGTTGGCTGGTCAAGTCTGGAGTGGGCTTCAAGCTGCAGGTTGGGTGTGGGTCTGCTCCGTGTGTGTCTCTTCCTGCACCAGCAGGATACCTGAGGCATGTTCTCATGGCGATGCCAAAAGCACAAGAGATCCTGCTGAATCACGCAAGCATATTTCAACCTTCTGCTTAGGTCTTGTTTGCTAATCTCCCCTTGGACAAAGCAGATCAAATGGGCAAGCCCAAGGTCAAAGGATGGGGGAAAACACTCTGTAAAGAAACTCAAAGTCACATGACCAGAGGGTGTGGATATAGGGAGTGGTGAAGTGTGGAGGCCACTAAATCTGCCTGCCTAGTTCCCTATTTGACTTCCCCAATTTAGTCATTGCAATAGATGATATGAAAGGGCTTTCCTTGCTCTAGGCAGTTCCGTAGCCCCAGTACCTGCATTAAGATTCTAAAAGCACTCCACTGTAGCATCCGAGCATGTTGCAAATTCCCCTTTGGTCTCCAGGAGCCTTTCCCCTGACAGACAGAAATTTACTCTACTGTAAACCAAAGAGTCCCAGTTTAGACAGACAGGATGGATTAGGCAGACAGCATCATTGACCCGGTTCCACTTCGTTAGCCTTTCCAATTAAGGAGGATGTTGCTGAAAGGGAGACCTCACAGATATATAGCCATACCTGGAATCTTCTGGATGGAGCTTATGCAGGGAGAGGCTTAGATTTTGAGCATGCACAGAGGAAGGAGAGTGAAATGATGTCGGCAAGTGAATCCTAAGTGTTAATAACGTGGCCACTTGGGGGTAGTACTCTATCTTCTTCCCGGCCAGGTCCTTAACATGCTAAGTAGATACTGCTGGACCCCTGACCGTGTGCTAGGACGGTTTCTGATCTTGGAATAACCAATAAAGAGTTGGTGCTCTACTAGAATCTAGGGATCAACTTTGGGTTTTGCCAATACAGTTGACAAGTGGACCGAGTTTTCTGTGGTTTCCCAAGGACGATCTTTTCAAGTTGTTCAGAAAGTTGTTCATAGGAGTTCAGGATGGCATTCTCCCCTCTCCACCCCTTCAAGATTCTGAGCAGTGAAGCATAAGCCCCAAACAATAGCCAAATGGGCTGTGAAGTACAACTTAATTAATCTGGGCGTGCACCCAACACCCCAGGGCCATTCTTCACTGGGGCCTGGCTTGGAAAATGAGGCTAATGTGTGAGTCTGAGAGGTGGCTTCTTATCTTCTAGCCAAACCTAGATGGCAGAATCTGAATTTGGGGAGAGAGACACACACAGGCTGACTCAGAGCTGAAGAGTACTGTGGCATGCCTTCACAGCGCAGCGCACCTGACACCTGAGTCTCACCCTGTCTGAGACCAGGAGGACAGCCTTGGCTCCCGAAGACAAGGTGGGCCCTGTCCAGTGTGCTTGATACCCAGGAACAGGGTTCATGGCTCCCATGTGTGAGGATGACAAGCCTCATCCAAGGGGGCTCCGTGAAGAAGAGCTCCGACATGGAGGCCTCGGACTTGAAAGTGGCTCAGCGAAGGTCCTCACCCATATAGCGGCCCCTTCCTCACCCTGGGGAAGGAGTTCGTAAGGGTTGGCAGAGAGAGGCCGTAAAATACTGTCTTGAAGACTTATCCAACGCCAAGGCTGCAGTGTCCAGAGAGGGGGAGGAGTATTCCCCTCAGCATCTTCCTGAGTCTGAGGAATATTCCAGGCCTGGGTAGAACGTAGACATGGGAGTGAGCTGTTCTCCTGGTGGTAAGTTTGGAGCTGTACATTTGAAGAATTGCTGGGAGTGGGATTCAGAGCCAGAATCGGAGGGAGGGGGGCAGGTAGAGGAAAGGAACCCCTCATCTTGAAGGAAAACAACCTCAGAACTATCCAGAGCTGAGGGTAACTTCGGCATCATTATAAACATACCACAGAAGAATCCTCAAGAAAGCGAGTGACCGTTTACCTAGGGTAGGGGTTTAAAATGTTAACAAAATTTTATGTGTACACTACGGTGTTGTTAACCACAACCACAGTGTTCTAACAGCTGAACGCCAGAGCATAGACCCCCCCCCCCCACATGACTGAAACTTGATACCTGTTGAGTAGCGATGACTGCCCATTCCCTTGCCCCCAGCTCCCGCCATCCACCCTTCCACTCTCTGTTCCCGTGAATTTGACTGTTGGAGATGCTTCATAGGAGTGGAATCATGACATTTTCCTGCCCATGTTTATTGAAGCTGTAAAACAGCCAAGATAGGGGAACAACGTCAATGTCTTTTGATGGGTGAAAGGATCAAGATAATTGCATACAGTGAAATGTTACTCAGCCTTAATAAAGAAGGGAATCCTCCCATACGTGACAACGGGGATGAACCTTGAGGACATGACACTGAGATAAGTCAGACCGCAGAAGGATGAATAGAGTCTGATTCCTACACTTCCTTCTTATTCACCATCGAATAGGCCATGGGGTTCTCACTCGCATGGCTTCCTAGAAGCCTGTTTTGCAGAATCTGCTTGCCTAAAAGCAAAGCTTCCAAACTGACTTTGCTCCCTAGGGCCCTAAAGTCATGCCCATTCTCTATAAGAGGCAGCTTGAGGTTGCTTTCCCAGAATCCTGAATCCAAGGTGGTGAAGTTCAGAGCTGACACAGTGCAGACAAAAATAGCCTTTATGTGCCCAGTTTCCTGTTTTCCTTGGAAACCACTTGCTGAAAAACACCACCTCCTCCTCACCAGTTCCTCCCTCCTCTCTACCCACCCTGCCCCCCACCTAAAGAGTTCATGTTTAATGACCCGCGACATTACCACCAAGCATTTCCAGTCAATTGGCTTTTGTAGGGAGTGAATGAATAGGACTTTTCTCTGGCCTTCTCTATCCTGAAAAGGCTCTTCCCCAGCCCATTGGAATGTGCTGTGAAAACGAGGAATTAAGCTCTTCTTTTTCTGTCTTTTCTTTCCCTCATTTTTTCTAAGACCAGGCATAAATTGGTGGCCTTTCCCCTAATCGAGACTCTATATTCTTTCAGGTGCACCTCACATCGTCTTGCGGGATCCATCCTCTCTTTCATATTAGAGGATTTGAACACACTTTGAGATAATTGGCGAGCATGCTTTCTTTCACATTTCCTTACGCCTGATCATTTTGTGTGATCTCCATGCTGGTGTCCCTTAATCTCTTACTGAAAACCTTGAGCCTCCTTAATCATCTGGGTGTAGGAGGATGTTGGGGGCAGACTGGGGATTGGGTCAAGCTCTTCTACTATGTCCTGGAATGAGGGAGACCATTGGGCAGCCCTCACTGTGGGCTTGTCACACACTGAAGAGCTTTAGCTTTGTTTGAAAACGGTAATGGAGTTGTAGGCTAAGTTCCCCCCATCGCTTACATGTGTTTTCTTCTCTCTCCCTGCAGGACCCTCATCCAAGCCCACCGATCACCCTGGAGAGCCAGGTCAGTACCTTCCCGTGGTCTTCCTCCCTTACCCTGCACCAGCTCTCTAGGGGGCTTGGTGAACCCTCTTGGCTCAGAAAGGGTGGACAGGTACATCAGACCGCCAGCCTGCCCATTGAGGTGTGTGCCAGCATGCACGTGGGGGGTGCACAAACCAGCTGATTGTGTGTGCACTTGCGTGTGAACTCAGGTATTTGCGTTCCCATCTTCTGGCCCTGAAAAGTGACTGAGCCTCTCAGCCTCCCTCTTCCCATCTGGAATATTCCCACAATGGCAGTGCCTACCTTGCAGCATTGTGGTGGGCACAGCAGAAAATGGTGTGTGTGAAGTCATCAGTATGTCCTAAGTGCTGGTGAGGTAGCTTTTGAAAACAATAGACTGTTGCTTTTCTGGCTGGGCTTGAAGGGGAGGGATCTTTGGATTGATCATTTCCTGGGCTCTGAGGGTTGGTCACACAGTAGAGAGAGGAGGCAGGATGGACCCCATCCAGAGCCCTGTCTGTCCAGTGTCTGAGACAGGCAAGCCTGTTGGAACATGACAAGTCGGTAGAGCAGCGCTGTGGCTCTTTCTGGAATTGTCTGGCAAGGGCCACCTGCGTGTCTCCCCTTCAGCCTCCCCCACGGGCTCCTCTTCTCTCACCGTCTCTGCCTCAGTCTCCCCAAGGGGAATGAACAAGCCCTGTACCCCCGCTTCTCCTTCCCTGATCAGGAAGGCCACACTCGGTGGGAAAATGGAGTCCTCTGCCTTCTCCTCTTCCCTGCACATACATTCAGTTATGTCGGCTTCAGGGATGACCGAGCAACAGAGCAGGCAGGAAAGAGCAGTCGGTGTGACTTTGAGGAGTATAAGGACTCCGTTGCCTCCCCGTGTTGGGCCATCCCCTGGTTTCTCCCAGACCTCTGCCCTTGACCTGTCACCTTAGTCGTGTTTGCCACATGTGAGTCACACCTGTTCTAAGTCACCTAAAAGTACATTGGCCTTAAATCAACTTACTTCACTTTGAGAAGGGACCTACCCTAAGCTAATGGTTCCCAGTCAAGGCTGTCTTTGACCTCCAGAGGACATGTGACAATGTCTGAAGACCTTTTTAGGTACCTCACCTTGGGCGTGGGGAGGTGACTTCACCAGGGTCGCAGGCGGGGAGGTAGGCACCAGGGATGCTGCTAAACTTCGGGCAGTGCACAGGCCACACCCTCCTCCATGACCAGCCCCCACGCAGAGAACAACCTAGTCTAAAAATATCAGTAATGCCAATGATGAGAAACGCTCTCGCACAGGATAATAGTGGTGAAATCACAAGCATGAAATCGCATGTTGGTTAGATTTTTGTTTTTTGCCAAACATTAAGAATTAATAAGAATTAAACTATTATTCAGTAAATATTATTTAAATATTAAACTATTAAATATAAAATAAAAAACATAATAGAACTTAAAATATTAAACTGTTAAACTATTAAAGTAAATATTAAGCTATTAGTTAATTATGATTAAATATTAAACTATTAAATATAAATATAAAACTATACAAAAGTAGAAAATTTAAAATATTAAAATACAATTGAAAGGTTCCTTTTTAGTGCCCTCCACAATCATCTATGAACACTCACGACATTTGCATGTAAGCTGTGCTTGGGAAAACACGGCTCTCCCCAGTCTACTCCGTGGATTACCAGAGAACTTCCAGGGTATGGTTTCATTTTTTATTATTTTTAAATTATTTTTTAATTGCTATTTTTGAGAGTTGGAGCACAAGTTGGGGAGGGACACAGAGAGGCTGTGAAGCAGGCTTGAGGCTCTGAGCTGTCAGCACAAAGCCCAATATGGGGCTTGAACCCACAAACCGGGAGATAATGACCTGAGCCAAAGTTGGATGCTTAACCAAGTGAGCCACCCAGGCCTCCTGGGGTGTGATTTTAAATGATGGCCCTTCTCTTTATCAGTCCTTCCTCAGAGGAAAACTTAGTAGACTCAGGAGAGCCCCTGGGCAGATGGTCTGTGTCCAGAACTACAAAAGGCAAATCTTAAACCCCACGGTGGAGTGGGTGCACCCCAGGTAGTTATCTCTGTGGTCTTCTTGTACTTTTCACTGTGGAATCCATCCATTCAGCCCTTCAGAACCTTCATGGGAAAGAACTGCGACGTGCCGATGGCTATTGTGAGGGTGACAGCTTGCCCCTACACAGTGACCTCTCTTAGACCTGAACCCCCATGCCCGGCCTGCCACAGCACAAGACAGGCTTTCTGTGTTGATGCCATGCTATCAGGGAGATGACCCCCCTTGTCTCCAGCACCACTCCATCAGCCTCATCTGGCTCTTGTCTCTGGGAAGCAGTAGGATGTTGTCGTCCCTGAGTTCTAGCTGCCTGTGTTAAAGAGACTTGGGAACCCAACCAAAGCACTGATGTTTTTCCGTAACTGTTGGCACAAGCCCATGGCCAGATCTTCCACTGTGCTGGGCCCCAGTCCATCCTGGGACTCACAATGGGATCCTGTGCAGCTGCCTGCAGGCAGGTCAGACAAGAGGGGCGTGGATGGGTTTCCTGGCAGAGAGTGGCGCCCCAGATATTACCCATATGGCAGGAGCGAGACAGCAGATGTGGCTGAGCTTGGAGAAACCATCCATGCAGAGGTAAGTGACAGATGTCGGAAGTCTGGCTCGGTTCCTGCTCCGTTCCCTCAGCCCCCTTTGCTCCTGAGACGGGCATTCCCTGCTCCTACCTAGAGCACAGGCATCACGGGTAGGGCCTGCCTCTGAGTCCCCATGAGCCGTGTCTGTACATCACCCATCTGTGGCTCCACTCGCCCAGCGCCCAACTTGTGTAGAGTGTAGGGCCGCTTCCCTCCATGCGTTCACTGGGTCCCACCAGGACTTGGTGAGTCTGCCCTCATGCACCTGTTGCGAGGTTGGGGGGATAGATAGATGGGCTGCTGAGGGCTCCCCTAACGGTCTTTGCCTGCAGCAGCACGGAGCTCTGCATCCGTTGGCATTAGCTGGACTCGCTCTGCTTAGTGGCCAGATTGATAGAATGAGGAAGCCCAGCACGGTTTAAATCTGTGGTGTCAGCTTTCCCTCAGCAGGCTGCCCCTGAGGTGCACCAAGGGAGTCCTGACTTGCAGTGGAGAATGCCTGCCTAGTCTCCAGATGGTGGTTACCAGGAAACAGAGGATGTAGTAATGAGAAAGCCAGTGTGAAAGGAGTGTGAATTCGGTTCGTGGCATTATCGTGATCCCTGCTCACACTGACATTGACCATTTGCCAAGAACTGGCTGCTCCCATCGAATCCTCATGTGGAACCATTATGTAGGTGTTCTCGTGATACCCGTTGTCCAAATGAAGAACCTAAGGGTCAGAGAGGTTAAGTAATTTGCTCAAGGTTATGCCGGAAGCACATAGCATCGGTGACTGTCAAACTCGGGGTCATAAGATCTCAAAATCTATCTTCTCAACTTCTATCGTATTTTTCCAGGAAAAAAAAAAAAGTTGCCTGACTGGTAGATTTGAAATAGCTCAGACAGAGCTGGAGGGAACAGGCTTGATGTATACAACCCAAGGTCTAGATAGAATACTTTGCACAAGGATCCCCAGATGTACTTAGATAAATAGGTAGAGAGAGATGGATGATAGGTGAGTAGATGCATAGATAAATAGATACAATGCTTTGCACAGTGAGTAACTCTCTGACAGATAGATTGCCACAAGGCTTGGGGAGAAAATGGTTTGAACAATGGAGCCAAGAGAAAATTTATCTTAAAACAAAAATGTAACCTCTCCCTGCACATCAGTAGTGTTTTGGTAAATTTAAATGCTCATTATTTGATTCTCTCTTTCTCATTGATCCTCAAGATGGTTTATCATTTCTGAACCCACTCCAATTTGGCATGGCTCTTGTCATTTGATTTTAGCTTCTTTGCCTGCCTTATCCCCTCCACCATCACTGCCCCCCCCCACCCCCGAACAGCTTCACTGTCAATTAGTTAATGGCCTCTCCTCAAATACTGAGATACCCTGGGAGCTGTAATAAAGGAACTCATAGTTAGAGCAAAGATTTGTCAATCTGGCTATTTGTGAAGTTGGCTGTACTTACAAGGGAAACAAACCTTCGTTTACATTGAGATTTCTCACAGGACCCGAAGATCAAGAGCATCAGGAGGAAAATTCCTGATTGCTCAGTGTTCAGCAAGCAACCAGGTACTTGAATGTCTTTGATCCACTAACTGGGAGTGTAAGAGGAGGGAGTTGACTGTATTCATTTTATTTAAAGATGATGCCAGGGCCATGAAGATTGTGAGCAGAGCTCCAGCAGAAAATGAGAAGTGGGTGGTAGGAAACTGGTACTGTAGGAATTACACCTATGCAAATTCATTCATCCATTGGCTGACTCAAATAAATAGTTCTGGGGCCAGGAGGAGGCCAGCCCTTGTGCTAGATGCTAAAGATACAGCAGTGAACGAGACAGAAAGTTCCCTGCCCATAGAGCACCTGCTCTGGTTGGGGGAGTCAGCCAGTGAACTTCTGACTAAATCCCATAACTTCAGGTAGTAATAAGTGAACAGAAATACAAGCAGGTGTGTAAGCAGGAGGGGCTGGGCGCTGCAGAGAAACTTCTCCACGCAGGGTTCTCTCTGGAGGGGCCGTTTCAAGCTCAGGAACAGATTTTAGCTGAGCACTTACAGTGGAGAAAGAGTTAGAAGGCAAAGAGACCATAGTGATAGCGTTCTGAACATTTTGCATATTCTATCTGGGCTCCTATAAAAATAATGCCACTTTTCCTTAGAATCAATTAAAGTTGTTAGCTTCTTCGAGCTCCTTCAATGCCTTTGTGTCATTAGAACGTCGAGATGAATAAGGAATTACCTTATCAGGCAAGGGTGAAGGGAAAGGACTGGTAAGGGGGGTGGAGGGAGAAAAGGTGGTCACATTTGGAGCTTCCCCGTCAAGCTGATGGCCAGTGCCTCCTGCCAGGGTCAAAGGAACTTATTAGCTCCTAACATGCTATGCAGATAATGGGGACCCAGGTGAGAAATCTGGCTAAGAGTTACCAGTAGCTAATGAGCTGGCTCATGTTCTGCTGAGCTAAAGCCTCAGAGAAACCAGTGGTTCACAACTGGGTATGAATTTACCCCCCAACCCCTCCCAGGGGACATTTGGATCTTGAGACATTTTTGTTAGGACTTGGGGGCAGGGCATTGCTACTGGCATCCAGTGAGTAGAGGTCGGCAGAGGTGCTAAATACCCGAGAAAGAATGATCCGCCCCCAAATGTCAGTAGTGTCAAGGGTGAGATACCCTGATACAACCCTGTTTGCTCTGTGGACCCTTTATTTTTACAAAGACGACCCCAGCTATGGAGTCGTGACCATGCAGAAAGGTGTCATTTGTTCCTTCCTTGGTGTTGCCTCGTTTCTGTTCAAACGTCACCCCCTCTGGTTAATATCAGACTTGTCCCACCTCCAGCCCTGACATAGTCGTCACCCAGTGTCTCTGGGTCTGTGCTGACAGTGGCTGCACACAGAGCAATGACTCACGGTGCGTGTGAGTGTGTGCACGGCGTAGGGAAGAGGGAAAACACCTTTCAGAGATGGTTTCCTGAGATATGTGGCCCAACAGCGCAGAGAGTGTGCAGTGTTTAAAAAAAAAACATTAAAATGCAGCTACTTGGCTTGGGTTCAGAGAGGGACTGGCCAAGGCTTCTGGCCCGACGGAGCTGCGTTTGCAAAGAACTCGATTTGGAGGCCTAGTTCCTTTTTCCGAGGCAGACTGCAGCCTCCTCCGTGCAAACTTCTCTCTGCTGAAGCTCTTTCCCCGACTCCCAGGATTAAAGCAATTGCTGTCTCCTCGCCTCTCTTCCAGCTCTGGGCCTCGATTAACCTTTTCCTCCGTGGAGAGCGGTTTTTGGAGCAATCAGGGAGCTTTTGAATGGCTCTTACCTGAGTCTCCAGCCCATTAATTCTTACGGTGCCCAGCATCTGTTGAGAGGACAGTGAGACCAAATTGCTTCTCAGCCCATCTGCTTTCTTCCCTCCAGCTTCCTTGGGGGAACGGAACCTCTCTGGAGCAGGCAAGGCTGGTTTGGGGACGGGCCAAGTCTCTCCTCTGTGATCTTTGCCTCTGGCCCTGGTGTGCTGGGTCTTGAATCAGCCCTGGTGGGGGTTAGACCAGGGAGATGACCAGCTGGGCCACTGCCTGGGCAGAGACAGGCGGGGAGGCTGGACTCCGGCAACGGAAAACTTCTCAGGGAGGATTTGCAGTCCTATCACCCCGGGCGCCTTACTGGTCTGTGTGACTCAGGGCGAACAATGTGACGCAACGCCCCACAAATAGCCAGCAAGTTCCCCAAAGCACAGCCACATGCACTGTTTTGAAAAATAGACCATGTTGAGATCACTATTCCTCCCTTCTTGGGGGGAGCTGACTTTGCCCAAAATGTTGAAGGTTTGAGTTTGGCCCTTGACTGAGAACACTTCAAAACCATTACTCTTGTCCACAATGACTGACATACCCTGAGTGTGTGTGTGTGTGTGTGTGTGTGTGTGTGTGTGTGTTTAAGATTTTTATTTACTTTTAAGTAATCTCTACACTCAAAGTTGGGCTCAAACTCACGAACCCGAGATCGAGAGTGACATGCTCTTCCAGCTGAGCCAGCCAGGTGCCCCTTGAATACATGCTTACTATGAGCTGGGAACTGGACATTGTACATGGATTTGTAAATTTACCATTGTTAGCTAACCTTCATTAAGCACTTCAAGTCTGTTCTGGGCATGTTTCTAAGTAAGCTTGTGGTATAGCTCACCCACACAGATTTCACCACTATCCCCGATGGGAGGTATTAACATCATCTCCGTTTCACAGACAGAGGCATAGAGAGGTTAAGATGCTTGTCCGGTAGCTAACAGGTGGGGCGGCTATGATTTGAACCTGGCCGTCTGGCTTTCATTTGTCAGGTAATGCAACCCCATGAGACAGGTATTAATCTTAGCTCATATTACAGATGAGCTGATGGGAAGGCCCGGGAGACCAAGTTTCCTTTTATTTTTTATTTTTTAAGTGTCTCTCTTTGAGAGTGAGCAAGTGTGCACATGTAAGCTGGGGAGGGGCAGAGAGAGAGAGAGAGAGAGAGAGAAGGAGAGAAAATCCCAAGCAGGCTTCAGGCTGCCAGGACAGAGCACAGGGCTCCATCCCACGAAACACAATATCATGACCTGAGCCAAAATCAAGAGTCAAACGCTCAACTGACTGAGCCACCCAGTTGTCCCCAAGTTTTCTTGTAAAAGTAATAGAGTTAGTAAGTGGTAGAGGCTGAATTAGAAACATTGTCTCCTTTACTGTTTGGTTTCTAAGATAGAGATGAAATATACAGATTAGATCTAGAGATAAGAGAGAGGTATGCAGTTATAAACATGGTTGTAGATCTCTAAGTTGATTATACATAATATGTTTGTAAGGTACAATACATACGTTGTAATGTATATCACAAATCAGATGCAGTGTATATATTTATAGAAAATAATTCTATAAAGCTAATCTATATATCTAATTTATAACATTTCCAATGTATATAGGATATTGCATATAAGTGTGATGTATACAATATAATGTATTATATAGATATAAAGATTAGATACACATCTATAGCCCAGATGCTGCTATAGCTGCAGACAGAGATGCAGTTATTAGCAGACTCACATAGAGCTGGAGACGGAGAACACTCACTGGGCAGTCCCCGGCAGATGGGTGGGGAGGCCCTTGTCTGTATGGAGTACAGTGCAGGTGAGGAACTGAAGCTCAGGCTGTGGGAGGCCTCGCCCTGCAGAGGGGAAGCAAAGCGGCCCCGCACTGGGGAGTGGACACTCACATTTCCCTTCCAGCAGACACATCTTCTTACAGACACTCCTCACCCCACCTTCAAGCATGGAGGCAGTAGCCCGCTGAGCAACAAGGCAGTGTTGCCAGATATGCATGGAATTAACAAGCGGAAGCCTGAGGAGGCAGTGCTGATGTTGGGTGTAAATATCAAACATAACCACGTGTTTGATAGTCTGTCTTCTCCACAGGGGCCTTTGGGCAGGGCTGTGCAAACCAGAGAGCTTGAAAAGAGAAGAGTCCAGTGCTAGAATGTTCGGGTTGGATTTTGAGGTTCTTGTTAGTGAGCTAATTCAGTCAGGAAAATCACTTTCCACCTGAAACAGCAGCGTGACGAGGCCCAGGTGTTTGGGGGACATAAAAATCAGTGTATGGGGCCCAGACTTGTAGAATTTAACGGAAAAGGGCCTCTGATGTTCCTTGCTACACATCATTAGCATGTTTCCTCTGTATGTAGGACTGGGCTAAGTGCCTCTTAGATGTGATCTCCTCTCATCCTGACAGCGTGCGTGGGGAGGGGACTCTCAGTCCCTTCCTGGGCAGGGGCAGACCCAGAGGTATCAAGAAGTTAAGTACTTGGTCCAAGAGCATCGCGCTCCTGAGGTACTGAGGTGACCGCGTCAGGGTCGTTCTCACCCCTGACCCCTGCATATCCTTTCTCTACCCTTCTCTTCCTGTTTCTGGGCCCTCAAAGCCTTGACCTTGATGGATTTCATCAGTGTGACTTCTCATTGCTTCCACTAGAGGGAGACACCGGTGGATAATGGGAAGGTGGGACGACAGCGGGTTGGGGGTCATTTTCTGTGTGTCCCCTGAGTGAGGGCACAGCTCCCAGAGGGCTGCTCTGTGCAGCTATGTTGTTCAGGATCTGATGACCCCACTCCCCAGGGTGGTGCCAGCCCCCCTCCGTGCCGTACCCTGCTTTGTTGACCTTAGAAGCATCTTGTTATGGGGTGTGTGAGCAGCTCAGTGGGTTGAGCATCCAGCTCTTGATTTTGGCCCGGGCCTGAGCCCAGGGTCATGAGATTGAGCCCTGTGTGAGGCTCCGTGCTGAGCGTGGAGCCTGCTTAAGATTCTCTGTCTTTGTCTGCCCCCTCCCTCACTTATGTGCATGTGTGCACATATTCTCTCTGAATTAAAAAAAAAAAGTCTCATTATTCCTTAGGGGAGTAGCATCTGTTAGCCCTGCCTTGGACATGAAGCTTTCCCAGCGCTTTGCTAACACAGCTATGCCGGGATGAGCCATCCTTTCATGTCTGGTTTTCCTAAAGTAGGGGTGGGGATCTATCTTCAGGCCAAAGAAAGGCCCCATGATGGATACAAGGGACTGGGGAAGCAGTTGACGCGGAATGCCCAGTTGTGAGTTCGTGAGTATTTTTCTGGGCAGAGGATCGTGGCTGTCTTTCTGTTTAGGACGACTCCCCCGACACTGAGACATGACATTCTCAACACCACTGTGCTGGTAAACAGAACACCCACGTCTGTGAGAAGAGCTGCCCCAGGCAAGGGACACTGCGCTCTGGGTCTCAGCACTCACTCACATGCACACCCCTTCTGTGTTGGCTCCAGGGCCTGGGTACTAGGAAGTGACGAGGGTAACCGCATGGTGGGGGGGGGGAGGGGCGGGGAGGGGGGGGCAAGCCC
>NW_027531893.1:13321814-13328958 GCF_008692635.1 Crocuta crocuta
CGGGTAGGGCAGGCCAGCCCCTCCTCCCTGCAGCCCAGAGCAGACAGACAGACAGATGGACAGAAGACAGATGGTTTCTGCCAGCCGCTGAGACCTTGGCAAACCCCTTGTTCACTGTTGTGCCTTCAGGAAATCCAGCCTTTCTAGCATTTGAGTCTGTTTTCTAGAAGGGCTCCTGCCCCTCCTGGTGCCTGCTGTTGCCCTTTCTCCAGCCCAGCTGGTCCCGGCTGGGGAGCTGGTGTGTCCTCTCCCAGTAGGATGGAGCGGTTACCTGGCCCCAGCGCGAGCTCCGTGCAGCGCCCCTGCTGGGTTCAATTGCCTTCCAGAAAAGGAACATCTTATTAATAATGATAAGCCCTTCTGATTTTCTTCTGCAAACTGTAGCTCTTATGTTTCCACTGCAAGGAAGAGAGGGAAGGAAGGATGGAAAACGGAACTAGCTGTGGTGCAGGTGCCCGATGGGTGGGGCCGGGGACAGTGGTGTGGTTTTACTGTCCCAAGAAGGAAGACCCTAGCCAGCTCGCTTCCAGAAGAAAGAAACTCCACCTATTAAAAGGGGCCTAAAGCGACTCCTTTGCCAGATGCCTGCTTCCTGCCCCATTTATAATTGGACATTTCTTATGTGGGNAGGTGAATTTCTCATTATGTGGCCCGAGATCCACAGTTACACATGAGCCTCCTGATGGCTGTCTCCCACTGGCCTGTGGTTTTGGGATTTTTTTAGGGGGAAGAAAGGAGAAAGGAGGCTGGAGGAGTTTTGAGAAATTAGAAAGTTGGGCCTCTGGAAGTCAGGAAGGGGCCCAGGATTGAGAATTCCCAGGAGCTCCCTTAGGTAGCTAGCTGCCAGGGCCATCTTACAGCCCCAGGGTGGAGCGTGGGTCAGGTCTCCTCCATCCTGTTGTTCTGTGTCCAGCTAGGCTGTCTACTAAGGGTCTCCTTTCTCCAGGGCCCCCTCCTTCATTCAGAGTCATTCAGCCAAAGCGCTCCAGACATTTTGGGCTGGATCATTCTGCATTGTGGGGGGCTGTCTTAGGTTATGGAAGATAGCATCCCTGGCCTCCACCCGCTGCCCCACCCCAGTTTTAAGAACCAAAAATGTCTCCAGACATGGCCAGAAGTCTCCTGGAGGCAGAGTCCACCCCAGCTGAGAACCACTGGCCCGAGCAAGTACGGGTTCAGGGTGTGAAAGGCCCTTGACTGTCTGAAAGGAGTGCTCACAAGGGCCGTGAGGGTTAGGTGAAGTCCACTGCTGGGACACCTTCCTATAACGTCCCTGGATTTTAAAGTCTTTGCTCTCAAGGGACCTCCTATGGGCTGGTTTATAAACAGGTTAGCACCTGCCAAGCCTCTCTGTGTGGATGAGATAAGGTATAGAGGAAAGCTCTGTTTCTTTTTCCATTCTTTAAAGAAATATTTTTAACGTTTGTTTATTTTGAGAGAGAGAGAGAGAGAAAGTGCAAGTGGGGGAGGGGCAGGCAGAGAGGAGAACAGGGGATCTGAAGTGGGCTCCGCGCTAACAGGGACCCCGATGCAGGGCTCAGACTCCTGAACTTTGAGATCATGAGCTGAAGCCACCCAAGCGCCCCTCTTCTTCCCCTGAAAAGGCAGCAAACCCTGAAACACAGAAGGCTGAGGCCTCCGTATGCTCCTGGGGGATGAGATGTCAAGCCCCACTTGGAACCACAGCAGCGGGAAGGCCGAATTCCAGGCCTGGCCCCGGAACCCCGTCCCCTTGAAGGCCACAGGCATGGGGCTGGCAGAGTTACCGTGGTTTGGCCATCTGAGGAGGGCGTGGGCTCGCCTGACACCCCAAAATAGTCTGTGGCTTTGGAGCTGACGCTGCGATGTGTTCAAACCCGGCTGGCATTTGCTCCTGGTTCTTGGACTGTCCGTGTACTCGCCCGTCCAGGCTGGTCTGGACTCTCTCGAGTCTGTGAAAGAGTCCTGTGTGCGGAGCATCAGCTGAGGACAAGCGGGCTGCTGTGTGCCGTGCTGGCTCTGAGGTGCTCGTCTGTTAGTTTGTCCCGGGGGTTACCCACCCTGTTCTCCGAGGGCGGCTGTGGCTGCAACATGTTTGGTTCTGATTTTTGTTTATTTATTAATAAACTTGGCAGGGGATTGAGGTCTTTTTTGGAGTTATTTTTCATCATTTTTATCAATAGTACGTTGTATCATTTCGTTATTATGTGATTCATTTAGTTCGCACCTTGAATCTTTATTGAATGTTTTGTATGTGCCAGACACTTTTAGGAGCCAGAGAAACCTCACTGAACAAGACAGAAGTCGCTGCCCTTGTGAGCTCACGTTCTAGAGAGACTGTAAATGAGAGATGTGTGCTTCTGTCAGATATGGACAAGTGTTAAGGAGAAAAGTTAGGCAGGGGAGGATTGCCCTTCAACTTGGGTGGAACCGAGGAGAGCATGGAGATAAGGCAGCATTCAAGCAGAGATCTCAAAAGTATGAGTGGGGGAGCCCTCCAGAGACCAGAAAGCCGAGAGCAGCCAGTGCAAAGGCCCTGGGGTAGGATGTGCTTGGTATGGTCATTGCGCTTTAGAGGCTGGTGTGGTCAAAGCAAGAGTTTCACTGAAAGTGAAACCATATCATCAGCATCTTGTTGAACTGAGAAAGGCAAGCCTCTGGATGCTTTTGAGCACAATAGTGACATGGTTCAGTGGCTGCTGTGCTCAAAGCGCATAACAGTTGGTCGAGAGTAAGAATAGGGAGTTGGGCGAGGGAGGGGACTGTCACAATATCCAGGGCGCTGCAGTGGTGTTTCGGACCGTCGTGCTAACTGTGGAGGCCCAGAGAGGTGGTTTGATTGTGGATACTTCTGAGGGCAGAGCCACGGAATTTTCTGTGGATTAGAAGGGCGTGAAGCAATTCAAGCACACGATAAGAAGTTAAAAAATAAAATAAAAGTAACAGAATACAAAGAGTATCCAGTGAGAAGTAAATTTCCCAGACCCTTTTCTCCCATCTTCAGAGGCAGCAACCATTAATCTTCATCTTCTTTCTTCTTCTAGATTTTCCTTTGCATATTAACACGTGTGGTGTGTGTGAGTGTGTATGCAGGGATGTTATTTGCTTCCTTGAACTGGAATCTAATGAAACATACTTTATAATAACTCATGGCTTCTTTGTATCTTAGGCTCATTTCATATCCGTACAATCCGCTCTTCTTTATTATTTTTAACTGCCTTCTGTCTCGTCCAGCTCTCTACTCAGCACTCGGCATGGTGTTTGTGCATAGAAGCTGTTCAGTAAGTACAAATTGAATGAAGTAGTTTCATGATTTATGTAACTGTTGGTGATTTCCTGTTGGTGGACATTTAGATAGTTGCTCCTTTTTTTTCCCTTTCTATCTTAATGCTGCCATTCTCGTACACATGCTTTCTCACAGTGGACTGTGTAGAGCTGTAGGGTGAACTACAAGATTTAGGACCGTAGCTCAAAGGGCATGTGCATTTTCCATTTTGACAGTCGTAGCTGAGTTGACCTATACAGAGGTCTCTTCAAATCGCCCATCAAAGTGATTTCCTGTTTCCACTCTCAAAAGCACTGGTAATTATCAGTCCTCATCATCTGTGTCAGGCTGATGGGTAAAAACACTATCTTGCTCGTTTGATTTGCATTTCAGACATGAGTGGGGTGGAGCATTTTTTAAGAGTGGTATCTGTTGATTAATTCCTTAGCTGCATTTTCCCGGGTGCCAAACGATGCCTCCCTAGAAATATGATAATTAAGACTGGCCTAGTCAGCTACTGTGCTAAGCACTCACTCCATGTTCCCATGAACACTGCATAAGGAGGGATGGTTCGTATTCTCCTGCCCAGATGATGGAACTGAGCCTTGGAGAGGAGCGAATTCAGTGTCGCCCAAGGTCATGTGTCAAGTGGAGAGGAAGTAGGAAGCCGGTATTTGGACCTACGCAGAACTCTCAACCACCATGCCATGCAACTCATCAGATTTGGTAATAGCCATGACTCTGCTTTAAGGCTTAACCACTCTGAGACTTTGAGCACAAAAGGCAGAGCGTCCCCAGGCTTTGGAAAGCAGATGGACTAGACGCTGGCATGTGATGGTACAGGGCTTGAGGCCCCAGCCTGCAGTGTGAGTGCCAGAGCCAGAGCCAGATGTGTGCCCAGTGCCTGGAAGACGCGTGCTCCAGGCGCACTGAATGACATGCCCAAGGCCATGAGAGGGGACCGCGTCACCTTCTTCGTACTGAATCACACTGATCTCTGACTGAGTCCCCACCTGCCCTGCAGAAGTGGATCTTGGGGCCACTCACAGAGCTCTCAGCAGTTACAACTGCATCGGATCGCACAGATGGAGAGCAGGATAAAAGACAGCAGATAAATGGAAAGAAGGAAGAAAGATTAATAGATGGATAAATATAATATCTCCGTTCGTATTTAAAAAAAATGTATTCCTGCTATATACTGGCCACTGGTCCAGGCACCAGGGATTGAGAGACGAAGCACCCAGGGCCCTGTGCTCTGGGAACTCAAATCTGGATCATTGTGTCTGAACCTTCCCGGTGTCATGGACCTTCTGGCATCTTGAAGAACCTGTGGCCCCTTCTCTGAATAATATATTTAATTTTTTTATTTCCCACTGCCTTTTTAAAAAATATTTTAAATGTTTTTGGGAGAGAGAAAGAGACAAAGTACAGAAGTGGGGGGAGGAGCAGAGAGAGAGAGAGAACCCCAAGCAGGCTCTGTGCTGACCGCAGAGAGCCCGATGTGGGGCTCGAACTCAGAACCTGGAGATCATGACCTGAGCTGAAATCAGATGCTTAACCGACTGAGCCACCCAGGCTCCCCAAAATAACATTGCAAATGCAAAAAAAAAAAAACAAAAACAAAAACCTAAATGCAAAGGATTATAAAGGAAATCAGTTGCATTGAAGTATAGTTATCAAAATACATATAAACATAACAAATGTGTGGAGTAATAATGCATTTGCATCTTTATTAACACATTAAGTAACTAGATTTGGCTGCAGGTCTAATAACTACCGTAATTTTGAAGTAGTGACAAGTATAAATAATATTTTGAGCATCTGCTACCAAAGAAGTGTGATATGAAAATCTCTGTAATTTCCACTGATGTCAGTCTCAGGTCTTGCTAATCCCCCTGCAGTCTGGTGCCTGCGTTCATAGCTGAAGGACACACCAGATTTCAGTTAGTTAATGAAAATAATTATGAAAAGGAGTATGTTTGTATTTAAGATCCTCAGAATTATCTCTACTGACGGCACCCTCCCCCCGCCCCACCAAGTCCATGGACATCTCTGCCTCGATGGAGAGAAAAATCATTGTAAGATGGTGTATACCCACTGAGTGAAATGGTGGACAGGGTCACCCACGTTATGTAAATACTGGGTCTTACTGTCTTTTTTGGTCCTTTTTCCTCCCCCTGAGCCTTTGTAGCTGAATTGTTGTAAGATAGATGAACTCCAGCTGCTTCTCTCAGTGGGGCGGTGTCGGGTGGGTGATCGTGTGGGAGTAAACAGGACAACCTGGAATAGTCCCAGAAGGCTTCTTCTTGGCGCTCTTGGCCCCACTAGATTATATAAGGGGTGAGTGAGAATACACCAGGCCAGGCTGGGATGATAGGCACCACATTCCCAGAGCAAGCAGAGCTGAAATTACAGGTCCGATCAAGAAATCACCAGGGGGATCCGGATGGCTCAGTTGGTTGAGCCCCCGACTCTTGATTTCGGCACAAGTCATGATCCCAGGGTCATGGCGTCCATTCTGCACTGAGCATGGAGCCTCCTTAAGATTCTCTCTCTGTCTCTGCTCCTCCCCCGCTTGTGCGTGCACGTGTATGCTCTCAATCTGTCTCAAAAAAAAAAAAAAAATCACAAACACAGTATCAATGAACACAGGTGGAGGAGCAGAGAATGGCAAGACACCGGTGAAGCAGGCACAGGCCCTGATAGTCTCAGGGAGCTTGACCTGATAGGCAGTGGGGCAGCACCGGAGGTTCTTGGCACAGGAGGATCTGAGGTCAGCGTGGGAGGATCACTCTGGCTGCTGCCTGGGGGACGGATTGGGAGGCAGGTGACCAGAAAGGGGACGTTTAATCCAGAAGAGCCGAGAAGGCCGAGTAGTGACAGAAGGGAGAGGAAGGGCCATTAAAAAGAATGGACAGGGTGGGTTTGGGCAAGTGGGGGCAGGGCACACAGAAAGTTAGGAATGCGTGAATAAAGGACAAGTTTGGTGGGAAGAGGAAGTACTCCCTGGGCATGGGAGGGGGCGCAATACCTAGCAAGGTTGTCAAGCAACAGGTGGAGTGCCGGAGGCTTTCTGGAGCCTCTGCCCCTGCTTTCCCAGAAGAGGAGTCTTGCAGGTGCTGGGCAGGTGGGGCGGGGGAGCTTCTTCCTTGGCCCAGGCGATATGGAATCTTGCACCCAGGAGCTTGGGAGGAATTTCAAGTTCAGTCTCCCAGGAATGAATGGAAGCAAAAGGTAGGAAAAATTAAACCACTTTTTAAAAGGAAAACCTGCACTTTGCAGGGATTTATATGCCTTTCTGGGTCTGAATAATAAATTTTTTTACGGCTACAGCTGGTGTTATATACGACCTTATAAAATGCCATGATAGCATCTAATGAATATCGTATTGCGGAATATATGACTTTCTCTTCCAAGGGCTTTTTAAGGCACTATCTCTGGCTTGCGTTGTCCGGGAAGTGCGGGCAAGTGTCTTCTCTGGGACCGATCCTCACTGTCAAGGTTTGTCAGGCCCCCAGGAGGCAGCCACCAGCAGGGAGAGGGGGGCTGATCTGAGCCACCTGCAAAAGCGTCGGCGTTTGGGGGGATGTCAACTCCACCAGATCAAAGATCAGAGCGGCTCTTCCCCTCTGTGGAATTCAGCCTGACTAGACTTGCCTGACCAATTTGGAAGTTGACCTTTCACAAGGTATATGTGTCTCTCTGGCGGCCTGGATTGCCCTGGGAGAAATCACACACTCTCCAGTGGGGCGTGGGTTCCCGGTGTTAGCATCCTCTCCTTGCCCTTTGACTGCATACCTTGTCTCCTTTCCACCTCTCCCCCCTTCCCCCTGACCTTGGACATCTGCATGTAGAATTCATCACTGTCCCGGAAAATGGCTTCCCTTCCCAACCCCCCCC
>NW_027531893.1:13328994-13428156 GCF_008692635.1 Crocuta crocuta
GAAAACTGAAATCAGAAGACAGTGTTGGGAAACAAGACATAGGCACTGGGGGCTCCGGCTAATTGTCTGAGGGTTAACTGGGAGTTACAAGAACACTATTGTTGACGTCCTTGCTTGTAAAATACTTCCAGAGGGAGCTGGTCTGTGTTCCCAGTGCATTAAATCCATCGCACGTACCTGAATGTCCGTTTCCTGCCTGCATTTCCTGCTCCATGCCCCGGGCACGTCCACTCCTGCACCTTTTTCGTGCGGTGCACCCCTCCTGAGACGTCTTCCCCACCTCTCCTCCTGCGCAAACCTTCCCAGCGCACCAGGCAAAGCTCAGGTGTGTCAGATAGGAACCGGAGGCGCCCAGGATCATCTCAGGCAGTGCAATGAACAGACTTTTAAGAAATTAATAGCTATCCGTTTCTTTTCCTAGTTACATTCTATCTATGGCAAGTTATATTGTTTTTTTTTTAAGTTTATGGGTATTGTTTCCTTTTTAAATTCGTTCATTAAAGAACAGTGCAGATGAGCTGATTTAAAGAGCTTGGGTAAATCAAGAAAACTGCAGATGCTTCGTGGATAGGGCAAAATTGGAAACATTAGCAGATGAAGGATTAATACTTGGGAAGGGGGGCTCTGTTCCTTCATGTCCTTCCGCTTCTGGAATTCGCGCTGCAGCAGGCTGGGTAAATCCATTCATTTTTCTGGTCTCCGTTCTGTCCTCATGATGATACCTGCCTCCTGTGATGGTTAGCCCTCCTTTCTCCCAGGCAGCAACCCCTGAGTGTTATCACATCCATCAGTGGTTGATTTTTCTCACGTGGGATTTGTCACGGCCCTTCCCTGGCTGCTCGGGCCTTTGGGGACCATCCTTGTGGGCATGATCAAATTCTACCCACTCCTAGATGGTTAAAGGTTAAAAAAGGTCTTTTCAAAGAAGTATTTCTTTTCTCTAAAGTGTGAGGTCACTTCAGTGAGAGGTGGAGAGAACGCACATATCGGAAAGCTGAGGAAGAGGCCGGTAAAGGGGTGGAGGCCACCTTTCTGTTAGGAAAGACCCTGACTGTGTAGAAGGGTCTTAGCAGCCCCTTCCTACAGATCTTCATCTGTGCTTATTAACCGTGATATGCCAGTGAGGAGAAGACAGTAAGCAGTCCTTGACTGATGACCTGTGTGTTGTAAGTGCCCAGAGTCCACGATCTCAACAGTCACTTTGAACTTCATTCCAAGCCCATGCTGTGCAGCCTGCTGGTCACCGGCTCTTGAAGGACAGTGAGTCCAGTGAGCTGTGCTCAGGTGTGGATGGTACAAGCCACACCATGTAAAATACTGCATTGATCCTTTTTCATATTGATCACGTGATAAAATGAGACTATGTTGCATATACTGGGTTGACTAGATTGTTCAAACCCATCTCTCCCATTTCTTTTTACTTTTTTTTTTTTTAAACATGACTCTAGAAAATTTCCAGTGACTCATGTTCTCCCAGTGATGAAGGAAAGTGGGCTGGATCAAAGCCGAACCTGGGAAAAGCTAAGAAAACAATTTTTCTTTCTCAATTGTCCGTTTCTCCATTTTCTGAGCTCGGAGTCTCCTGGGAGGAAGCAAAAGGCGATCTCCGTTGATCGATGGTGCTGGTCAGCTGAGTTCAGTTAATCAGGGTTTCGCCTCTTCCCAGGTGTGTGCGCTCTCTCTGCTCTGGCTTCGCCCGGGGCTCCCGCTTGGGCTCCCCGAGGAAGAAGGGGGGAGGTTGCAGATTTGCAGCAGTCCGTCCTGTGTTTCT
The DNA here is from genome assembly GCF_008692635.1 of Crocuta crocuta. Lineage (NCBI taxonomy): Eukaryota > Metazoa > Chordata > Mammalia > Carnivora > Hyaenidae > Crocuta > Crocuta crocuta. Next base: position 13,330,766 of record NW_027531893.1, read on the forward strand.
CGGGGAGCACTGTGGCATGAGAGGGAGCGATCCGTGGCCTTTGGGGGGTTGGCCAAACACCCAGCATCTGGCACTGGACAGATGAGGTGGACAGCAGTTTGTCACATACAGTCAGCCTGAGGGAGGATGCCTCCATGCCAGGCAGTCACGTGGTGGAGGGGAGGGCGCAGGGGCGAGTTACTCTCCGGAAACCCAGGGTCTGTGGGAGTCAGACTTGGTAGTATCCAGAGGGTGGGCAGGTGACGGCCACTCCCCACTAGTGGATGAGATTGTCTTGTTGGAATAGTCCCCAGGGGTGAAGCTTGCTGTTGGGGACAGGCAGAAGCTGCCTGGTCTCTGTGATGGGGAGGGCTGTTTGGCCAGGGGACTTACCGAGCCGAGCAAAGCAGGCATAGGAACTTACATTTAGGCTGTCTGAGGCCCTCCTGGTTTCCCCCAGATGTTGAGGCAGCACATAGTACTGATTTTAGTGTGATAGGGGGAAAGTATATAGTGGGATCATCATATCTGGGTTTGAATCTTGGCTGTGCTACTTGCTTGCAGTTCCCCTCCTGGGTCCTCAGTATGCCCATCAGTAAAATGGGGATGTGAACATCTAATTTGTGTGTCTATGTCTATGTATGTTTATCTACAGATCAAGTACACACTTCCTTTTTCTCTTTCCTAGAAGAGTGATTTAATCCCTGCTCCTCTCCCCTTCCACACCCCCTGCCTTTAGACAACCACACAGTCACAATCAAGTCAAAAGCAGCATTTAATAAAAAACAGATGTTTTAGTTGAGCCAACTGCGTTCTTGAAGCCAAAGGCTACATCTGGCCCTCCATGTACTATTTGCACTGCCTGACTTGAGATTTGCAATGCCGGAGGCAGACATGGGCTCATTCTGTCTCAGGGCCAAGGAGCCAGGCTGTTAGTTTATGTAATGCTAAGTGGACACAGCCTCCGCCCCAGTGCAGACACGGGCATCCATGTTCCCAGGGCTTTACCTTGGAGTAGGGGAGGGGCTGTCTGGGAGCGAGGCATGCCACCGAGCGTGGCAGCCTTTGGAGGGCCTCGTGTGCGGTACTGGGTCGCCCCTGCGTCCTCCAGAGGTGGCCTTGCCTGAGCCTGGAGCCAGGGGCCTTCCAAGACTCAGGGGACCTGGGTGAGCGTAACACCCCCTTCATGCAGGACAGGACAGTGGGGCAGCTGCTCACTCTTTCCTTCCAGACACACACGCTGTCCCTGTTCAAAGACATAACCTCATCCCAGAAGCTCCAGGGACAGCCCTCCAGTCTCTGCGGAGCTCACATGCCGTCTGATATGTGGGTTGGGGTTTCACTGCTGCTCGCTTACCCCCCACCTTGGTGGGCATGATCTCCGTGGAAACCCCAGCCCTGGTCTCCTCATGGGACCTTAGGGTCGCTGCTGTGCTGGATGTTTCAGGGGACTGGACAGAAGTGGTGCTGTGAGCAATGTGGGTGGTGATGTTCTGGGATCCGGCAAACAGCCAACGGAATTTCATAATCCCAGGCCTGGGTCGCCCTGAGGGATGAACGAATGTGGCTGGAGAACTGCAAGAGCCTTGGGTAGCCTGGCCCGTCTATTAGCTGTTGGCAGGGATCCGTTTGTAGGTGTGAGTGTTTATCCATGTTCATAAGTGAACAGACAGTTCTGTTAATGAGCACGTGCTTTGTGTCAGATGTAGTTCCTGCCCTCGTGAAGCTCACAGTTCGTGTGCAATGTGTGTGTGTGTGTGTGTGTGTGTGTGCAGGGTGTGTGTGTGTGTGTGTGTGGTGTATGTGTACCTGAGTATTTGCATATATATGTAGTTTTGTGTAGACCGTCATTAACAGCAATGAGCATTTGTTGAGCACTCTCTGTCAGACACTGGAGCTAAGGATACTTTTCTCATTTAATCCTCAAAACCACATGGGCTCATTCAACAGATATTGCTGGAACGCCGACGGTGTACTAGGTATTATGCTAAGTGTTGAGCATTTTAGGGTTGAGCCTTCTAGAACTTACCCTGCCATTAACTCTATTTGACAAAGGAAGCGCCCTGAGGTGAGCAGTCAGGTGGCTTCCCTGGGGTCATACATCCAGTCAGTGGCCAGGGTAGAACTTGAGCTGGGTACGATGGGCGTGTGTACAGATTCACGTGTGTCTGTCTGTACCAGCTGCAGACGCACAGCCAGCGGTTGCTGGTTTTGAGAGCATGCCTCACTTCTCTGGCTGCAAAATCTACTTGCGTGAGTTTTTGTTTCCTTATCCATAAAGCAGCCGGTGATCGCTCTCTCCCTACCTTGTGGAGCATGAGCAGGGGAGGTTATGGTAAGCCTCTTGACAGTAGTTCTTGACAATCGTTAAGAAAGGCCATGTTGACTGAAAAGAACCATTATGGGTGCACACCCCACGGAGAGAACCGCACAGATGAGAAGAGTAACTGCTGGGGGGGCGGGGGCGGCAGTTAATTTTTAATCATTCTCCTCCGTTTTCTATTTGATGTTTGTAATAACCCAGCCAAGTGGGTATTATTATACCCCATATCATGAAAGAGGGAAACTGAGTCTCAGAGTAGCAAAATGGTAGAATCATGGTTTGAATCCAGGTCTGGGCCTGTCAGAGCTCATGTTCTTTGTTCTAGACAAGGGGTTGGTAAACTCCAGCGCATGGACAAAATTCAGCTGGCTGGCTGTTTTTGTAAGTGGAGTTTTTATTAGGAACACAGCCACACCCATTCATCACATACTGTCTACGGCTGCTTTGAGCTACAAGGATGAAGCTGAGCTGTTTGACAGAGACTATATGGCCTGCAAAAGAAGTCTTTACTGTCTGACCCTTTACTGAAAAAGTAGGCAAATCCTTGTTCTAGACTACAAGGTCTGTGATGAGAATATTTACTATTTATTTATTTTTCTTAAAGTTTATTTAAAGAAAGAGCACAAGAGTGGGGAAGGGGCAGAGAGGGAGAAAGAGAGAATCCCAAGTAGGCTAGACACTGTCAGTGGGGAGCCTGATGCAGGGCTCGAACTCACAAGTCTGATGTGGAGTTCAATCACGGCCTGAGTTGAAACCAACAGTCCTGACGCTTAACTAACTGAGCCACCCAGGTGCCCCAAACATTTTTTAAATAGGTTAAAAAAAGGGGGGGGGGACACCTGGGTGGCTCAGTTGGTGAAGCAACTGACTTCTGCTCAAGCCGTGATCTCACGGCTCATGGGCTTGAGCCCCACGTTGGTGTCTGTGCTGACAGCTCAGAGCCTGGAGCCTGCTTCAGATTCTGTGTGTGTGTGTGTGTGTGTGTGTGTGCGCGCGCGCGCGTCCCTCCCCTGCTCACTCACTCTCTCTTGTCAAAACTGAATAAACATTAAAAATTTAAATAGGTAAAAAGAAATGCTACAAAATGTAAACACACACATACATCATATATATGCCTGTGCACAGCGAAACCTGAGCCATCTGGAGCCTTGGGAGAGGAGACCATCTTAATTTTCTAAGAAAATTAAGTCTTACAGGAGGAGGATCTTTCTAAATTACCTCACCTGTTTCCCTGCCTTCTGAAACACAGTGTGTACTGGGCAAGTGTTAAAGTTTCCTTGAAGAAATCTTGCCTGTGTTTCAAGCACTAGGTTTTGAATTCTGCTAAAGGCGCTAGTGACCCCTGAGGGCATCAAGGATGCTCTCACTTTTCACCGAGTGGGCCCAGAGGCCTTTTTATCTTTCTGTCTGCCTTTGATCAGTTTTTTGCTTTTGTATTTCTTGCACACTGTTACTTCTCGCTGCTTTCCACGTGGCTGTTTGTGACCATCCGCTGGCTTCACCTCTCCCCTCTAGAAATGATCAAACTCATTACAGTCATACACAGAGTAAACTGGCTGGCATCAAGAGCGGGCGACACCTGTGTGTGTCTCTGATCCGCGGCTGCTCTGGAGAGCCGCGTTCCATGGAAGCGAGGATTCGCTGTGTGTCTGGCTTCCTCCTGCAGTCCAAAGACCGAGTTCCCCTCTCCACGATGGCCCTGTTGTCCCAGGGTTCAGACTGATAATAACGGAGAAAACAACAAGCCTTGGAAGCAGACGGTGAGCGTGGCTGGCTCCTCACGCTTTGCAAAATACCAGATCTTATCCTCAGGTTTGAGCTTCAATAGCCAGAGCTGACTGTGAGTTACTTTAATCTTGATCACAGATGTTAGCAGAGGAAAGGTTCACCGAGTTTGGCTCACTGCGGTGGAATTTAAGACTTGGGAAATGCAGACTTGTCTGCGAAATCCAAGCACAATTTTATATCCAGAGACATGTGTTTAAAATAGAAACTCATTGTAATCAAGTATGAAAAGGCAATTGTTGTTCGTTTTTAATCATCCGACCCGAGTATTTTTGTTGACAGGTATGTTATCTGCCTTGTGAGTCATTCTTACTGAAATCTACATGCTTGGTCTGCCAAACAGCTTTAAATTCCCTTTTGTTTCGGTCACTGGTGGTTTGGATTTTACCTTCTCCTGTCAGAGTCAGCTTCCTGGGTGTGTGCCCTGGGCAGTCACACAGAGCTTCATATGCAGTAGGGGGCCCTGCACTTGGTTAAGTGTTCTGTGGTTACTGTCTTGAAATTCCTAATTTTTTAAAATAAGATGCCCTGTGTTTTCATTTTTCACTGGGCCCTGCGACTTAAGTAGATGATCTTGGCCATCATGGAATAGGACCAATGGAATATCAAAATTGGAAGGAGCTTCCAGACGACCCTTTCACAGCTCTTCAATTTAAATGTGAAGACTGAGGCCACATCAAATGGAAGTGGCTTGGTCAAGGTCACGGAGCCATGAATGGCAGATTCAGTGGAATATTCCAACCTTTCAGGTCCTCGTGATCACAGGCCCTTTCTCTTACACAGAGCCAGTGCCTCCTGCTCAGTTCATTCTTGCAAATGATGAGCAAATTTAATAATAATCTAAGAAGTTAATACTTAGGAATTTAAATTTGCCATTCATCCCCATTTCCCCAACATGCCTGCACCCAGAGTAAGTAACCAGTTTTGTGTGCAATATTCAAAAACGGCTATTTACTATAATAGAGTTCTTATTAATGGTATAAAAATTGGGATAAAACTCTCAAAAATGCTGGTAATTTTCTCGAGTTAAAAATTTGAAAGGCACTTTTTTCTCTGCTTACAAAAGTAATATAGTCTCATGGTTGGAAATTTGGAAAATGACCAAGAAGAACAAAAAAAGCACCATGCTACAGTTTTTTGTATGTTTCTTCCTGTCTTCTTTTCCACCATGTGCATTTTTTTTATATAATCAGTCTCAGTCTATTCATGTGAACCTTTATGTTCCATTTAATGTTATATTAGGTTAAACCATATGGAATAGCTGATTTTTATAGATAAAGAGGGTCAAATATCGGCAATTTGATGTTGTACAACCAGATTGCTAAGACATCTCCTTAAATCATAGAATACTCTTTGTAAACGTCATATTTATTGGCTTGTATAAAATTCCAGCATGTAGTTGTATATAGTTAGGTCATTTTTATTGGACCGTGTGATAATTTGATTTTATATAATAATTAATAGACTTACAACATTGTATATAAATACACAAGAACAACCGTAAGTCATGTTATGATAAAGCATTTTATTTCCTTGCCTTCATAGATGGAATATTCTTTGAAATATGACTTTCACGTTTAGGTTTAAAAAAATTGATGTTTTTTTAAAAAGCTCGAAAAGAGAAAAGTCATCATCCTGAAATAGAATCCCTGGTGCATTGCTTTCTGGTCTTTGTTTCCTAGATTTATATGCGTTTCAAAACCTACTTTTTTTTTTTTGTCCCCCAACGACATGCGCCAAGCAGTAAATGGAATATTATAAATCAGATGAGGTACATTCCCGGTGACTGTGGGGGATCTTTTCGAAAAGAGCCCCTTCAGGTGTGGTCGGTGGATGAGCGTCAGGCTCCAAGAGCCAGTCACTGCCTGCTCTGGGTGGGACCCAGTCAGAAATTGAGGGGATGGTTTTGGAAACTTTTATAATGATTGAACATTGACCCAAGTATATCAGCCTTTTATCTTATTATTTTTTTTGATGCTTTTTTGTTTGATTTTATAAAACAACCCATCTGTGATGGGGGGGGTTTCTCCCCACAGCTGGATGGAGAAGCCCTGCCCTAGGTGTCAGCCGGTGCTCGGGGCTAGGCCACAGGGCAGACTGCGTGCTCACGTCGGGTCCTAGGCACCCAGGCCCTATGTGGCTTCTGAAATCCCCGTGACTTCAGTCTGCCGGTATTTAACCTTTTCTGTCCCTGCTTGCTACTTTCACTGAGCATGTCTCTCGCTTTCTCTCTTCCTCTTCTGTGCTCTTTTTCAACCTCCCTTGACCTTGTTCCTCATTTTCTGCACTCCCCTCTCTTGGTCGTGGCGGCAAGCCGCATTACCATGCTTGCTAGCATGAATTGGCTCTCACAGTGTCCCTGCGTAAAGCAAACAGGCTTTTGTATCCAGCTGTCATGGCACGTCCTCCTGGAGCTTGCGAATGAGGCTTTTTCTTACTTAGTAGATGTTGGTTGCATTTTAAATGTGAAGTCAGCTAGCTCTGAATAACTTAATGACGTTCTCAGGATAAGCATTTTTTAAAGTATATTTATTTTGAGAGAGAGAGCGAGCGCACAAGCAGGGGAGGTGGAGAGAGAGAATCCCAAGCAGGCTCCTGCTGTCAGCACAGAGCCCAACTCGGGGCTCCAACCCATGAGCCAAAACCAAGAGTCGGACGCTCAACCAAATGAGCCACCCAGGCGCTTCTTAAGCTAAGCATTTTTTAATGTTAGTTAGACTTGGCACCTTCTCCGTCTGTGCCCTCGAGCCTTGATGTGCCTCCAGGTCACCGTGGGCATTCTGGGGACATGCGCAGTGCCTGATCCTTTTCCATAGTGGAAACAGCTGTGCGCTGGTGACGCTCTGTTGCCGGGGGCCGGGAGCAGGCGCGGCGCGCTCTGGAGCGGTTCCTCGGGCTCTGTCAGCCTGACGTCCTCTGGGCACCATGCGCAAGTCCAGTGTCGGGAGGGAAGCTAAAGGCAATGACGAAATAACTGGCTTTGGTTAAATAATTTGCTGTTTACGGCTTCTCTGTTTATGAATCAGTTAAAAGCCCTTTTAAGTGAAATTGGATAGACTACAAAGTGTTGGTTTCATGTGTTTTATTTGCAGTTTAATCAGCGTGATCCAGCTGCCGGAGTGGGGAGAGTGGAACAGGATTTTAATTATCCCTGCTTTGCCCGAGTTAGGAATTCCCAATGGTGCCGTCTGTGCGAAGATGCCAAAAACCGCATTGTTCTTTAATTAGCTGTTGTAATTGTTTTAGTCTAATCTCCGTGATTAGCAGCAGCATTAAATACAGCAGGAAGAAAAGGCCTGTCCTCTACGCGCTGCCCCAGTAAACAGAGCCTTTCTCCCTTCTGGAGAGGGATATCATAGAAAATCAATTAGAACTCAACCAGCGTTGATTGGAAAATGATAAAGGCCAGCCGCCATGAAGAAGGGATGGCACGGGGGCTGGGTTACGGCCTCCGTTCCCGGCTCTCCTGGAGAGCAGTGCTGGCCCTGACCTGTCCCCGTGGCATTCAGACAGGGCCCCGCTGGATGGCTCCGCACCCCCCAGGGATGGGTATGGACTGGACGGGCACCAGACGTTCCTAGGGATTCAGATCCTCTGCTTCGTGCCTTCAGCCACAAGCTTTTATTGTGCCAGGCATCATGCCAGGTGCTGGGGGACACAAGGCTGATCGAAGTGGGCCCTGTCCCTGTCCTCACCAAGCCTGTAGTCTAGAGGAGGAAACCTCTATCAATTAAATGCTTGCACAAGTGAAGGGTTCGTTGTAAATTATGCAATGCTATTAAGGTTGGTGCGGGGAGCGTCACGGCGGTGCTGAGAGAGAGTTTAACAAAGATAAATCATCTGGTTAGGAAAGGGGCAGAGAAGGTGCCCTAGCAGAGTGAACTGGGAGCTGAAATCCGATGGGTGAGAACGAGTTAGCTGGACAAAGAGGTGAAAAGAAGGGTGTTTAAGGAAGAGGAAATGGCTTGTGCATAGGTCCTGAGGCAGAGGGAATTTGGCTTGTTCCTTCCATCATTCTCCTAGAAGCAATAGAGGTAGGAAGGAACCAGATTTAGGATACATCTCCCCAGGTTCAAATCCCATCCCTGCTACTTACCAACTGTGTGAAAGTCTTAGAGTAGCTTCACACCCTGCCTCAGTGTCCCCAGGTATAAAATGGAGGTGATGATGACGATGACAATGACCGTAGTAGCTACTTCACAGAGTTGTTGGGGAGATGATTTAAGCCAAATGTTAAACTTTCAGACAGTGAAGCATTGTCTGGCATGTGACGAGGCTCAGGAAGTGTGATCTGATCTGGGACAGCCTTGACTTTGGGGTCAGAACAACACAGACTAAAATAGAGATCTGCTGTGTGCAGGCGTGGTGACCTTGGCCTGCTTACCTAACCTTGCTGATCCCGCTTTCTTATGCGCGAAACGGGGACAGGATCCTCTAACCCAGAATTGCCTTGGGTTAAGTAAGGTATGTCAGCCCTGTGGTAGGTGCTCAGAGAATAGTAGCCATTGTTGTTATTCATGAACGTCTGCCTGGCGTGGGGCTGGAAGTTGATATTCACTAATGATAAGTTCCCTTCCCTTTTTCTTTCTTCCCATTGTCAGCCTGCCTCTGTTGTCCTCCCCACCCCCACAGAGGGGACGACTCTGTAGCGAAGTTTGCCAGCCCCGGCCGGGGCTATTGACATTTTGGGGGACAGGCTTCTTTGCCGCGGGAGCCGTCCTGTGGTCTGTAGGGTGTCGGCAGCATCCCTGGCCTCTACTCACTGGATGCCAGCAGCACCCTTTCCTCCAAGCCATGGTGTCTCCAGATATTGCCAGATATTCCCAAGCTGGGGGTGGGAGGGGAAGAGTTGCCCCTCGTAGATAACCACTGATCTAAGTGGGTAGTGGGAATGACCCAGCATAGGGCATTAGAATAAAAATGCTAAAGGCTGTTGAAGAGAAGGGTACATAGCAGATAGCGTTGAGGTTTTTTTGAGCCTAACGAGTTTACAGTGGTGCTCATTTTCTGCTCCACCTTGGAATCACTTAGGGAGATTGAGAAACCAGTTTGAGCCCTCCCTGGAGAGGCGAATGTAATTGGTCTGGGGGTCCCCGGGTGTCAGGATAACATAAAGCTCCCTTGTGATGCTAATGGACCGCCAAGGGAGAGAACCACAGTCTAGTTGAGGAGCCCAAACACCTGTGTGGAAGGTAAGGTACCAAGGTAGACCTAACATTTATGTGCCATGGAAGGCTGGGGCCTATTATTACCACTACTCGATGTCACTTACAGGGCACAATACTGCATACTTGACATATGTTAACTCTTTTAATGTTGAAAACAATTCTTTGAGATAGGTACTGTTATCATCAAAACCATTCTAACGGTATGGAAACAAAGGCACAGAGTGGTTAAGAAGTTTTTCCCAGATCACACAGCTAAAAGCGCCAGGAATGGAGCTCAGGTCACCCACGCCCCACTGGCCCAGGGGACAGAGTAGGGAAGGGACTGGACGTGGGCACTGGGAACAGTGTGGTTTGAGGTTCTGCACGGTGAGGTAGATGAAGGCCTTGATGTGTGCAGACTGGTGGGAATGCCACGCCCACATCGCTGTCTTGTCAAGCCTTTACTAAGCACCTGCTATGTTCCAGGCATTCTGCTAGGTTCTGAAGATACACGGCCGCCCACGTCAGAAGTGATCCCTTTTCCTTAGGAGTCTTACAGTCTCCTGCTCTGCGGAAGAGAGTGGAGAACAGCACACATCATTTACTGTAGAACTACACGTGGTGATAGGTGGTAATAGGAAGATGAATAAGGAGCTGATAACACATATAGTGGAGTGGGCTACATTGTACACGGCAGCCACGGAAGGTTGAGGGGTGCAGAAGGAGCCCATCACTGGGGGGAGGAAGACTGTTCCAGGCAGAGGGAATAGCATATGCAAATTCCCTGAGGCTCAGATTGCTTAGAACAACCGAAGACAGGAAGTTCGGTGTGGGAGGGATTAGAATGTAAAGTTAAGGGATGGGAAGGGACCAGAGACACAAGCCACTATCCCATCTAATGACTGAGGAAGAAGGTCCAGAAACAGGGTGAAGATGCTTCATTTTCCCAAGGTCACACAGCTGGAATTCGGATCTAGTCTGTGTGGCCCTGACAGGAGACATTCCAGAGTGGCCCCTCTTTTATACTCAGCCCTTTGGGCAGCTGGCATGTGTGAGGTAGGGTTTGGGAGATGGAAGTAAGACAGGGCCCGTCCTATCATACTTGTAGGATGTGAGAGGTAGAGGAAACTGAGGCAGACACTCCACCGCCCCTCTACACAGTGGGCCATTAATCAGTCTCACGACCACATCCGTAAAGTGCTGGCTGCTATGCTTGGTATTTTTTGATTTTTTTTTTTAATTTTTTTTTTTTTTTCTGAGAGAAAGAGAGAGACAGCGTGAGCAGGGGAGGGTCAGAGAGAGAGGGAGACACAGAATCCAAAACAGGCTCCAGGCCTCTGTCAGCACAGAGCCCGACACAGGGCTCGAACTCACAAACCATGAGATCATGACCTGAGCCAAAGTCGGACGCTTAACCGACTGAGCCACCCAGGCTCAGTATTTTCATGTATTTCTTGATGCGGCAGTGAAGGCACACCCTTGACGGTAGGTGGGCAGTCATCATTCCCATTTTCCCTATGTGAAAACTGAGGCCTAGGAAGTGGGGACAGCTTGGAGGCTCACCCAGCACGTTTCCCAGGAGGACCCTCCCGCTGCTGTCAACACAGCTCACGCTTTGCCCCACTGCGGCTTTATGGCTTTATCTCCACATAGCCCAGAGCGCCCAGAAGTTCATTCTTTCCCTGTAGAGAATTACTGAATGAATTCACAGAGCCAGATTCCGAATTGCAGTGACGCTCTGGGTCTGCGTAACCGACGCCCACACTCACAACATTGCATTTTGCTGAGGCACCAACATGATCCCTGCATTCAGAGAACAAATCTGTAACTTGTTAGAGAACCATGCCAGGACCCCTTACCCTACACTTCATGAAGTGTTGGCATAGGAGCCGACGTGCTTTTCGAGAAGAGGTTTGTAAAACCAGGTAAGACCTCAGGCTTGCTGTGAAATTTACCCCTCCCCCCAAAAGCCACATGCCGGTGTTATCTTTGGAAGTCCGGCTGACTCAGTGTCCTGTGCTGAGGCCGTGTCACCCAGTGGCCAGGAACCTAGGCTTCAGAGTGACATCAACGGAAGCCGGGTTCCTTTCCCCTTCCATCCTCTCCCAGAGTCGTTACTCAGCCTCTGCGTGTGCTGGCGTGTCTCCAGCCGTTGGGTATATTGGGAATCCAAGGTCTCTGATTTCATGGAGCTTAGCAAGAAGAAGCAGACTATAAATGCCTAAGCAGACACATAAATACGAAAACTTCAAGGAAGTGGAAAGGTGCGATGGGAAAGATTGAACAGGGAGATGAGATGGGTAGCGGCTGCAGGAGGCATAGGTGATATGTGAGCCCAGCTTTGAGTGATGGGAATAAACCAGACAGATATTCAAGGGCATGGGGAAAAGTACTCCAGGCAGAGGGGCAGCGTGTGCAAATGTCCTGAGGCAGGAATGAGTTTGGTCGGTGGTTGAAATGCACTGATAAGTGGGGGTGGGAAGAGTTCACAGAGGTTGGCAGTCTCCTGATAGTACCTTGGAAGGTGATGGTAAGGAACTTGAATTTTGTTCTTACAAAAAACACATGAGGTTAATCTACTGTGTGTACATATCTGTACAGTCCCCGGCACTTGTGCAGGGTCCCTAAACATTAGCCATTGATGTCATTATTTATTTATGGTTATTTTTTATTTGGGCCTTCATTCCCCAGGCCTCCGCTGCTTCCGTCGTGAATCTCAAAGGTTGCCTTTCCCCTCTGGTCATAAATGACCCAAGGAGAAGTTACAGCTCAAAGACCCATGAAGAGATGACATGAGGCAAATACCTAGACACGGAATCACCTCACAATTCATTGCTGCCAACAATGAGAGCCCATTAAGTCGGCCTTAGGTTTAAAAGTCTGTTCTTTCTGATACCAGTTTCTGCAGACTTTTATTAGCTTTACCCCAAATCCTTCCACTGTCCAATCCAGCCACATGGAGGTAAAACAGGGGCTCAGGACAAGGGCCCCCCTGGCTCAGAAATCTACATGCAGTGGGGAGACACCCGCCACCCCATTCCTGGTCCAGCTGTCATTCAAAACTCGGTAAATACTTGCTGCCAATAACCTATAGTCCCCCAGGCTCAGATGACATGTGTAAATACATCTTCTCCATGTGGTACCAAAGACTGAGTCAATAAGCTTAATTTCCTGTGGATTCCACTGTTTGGTTGGCATAGCCTAGAAAATTGATCAGATAAAGGCTGTGTACTTTCGGGGGGGATAGTTTGTGTCGTGAGCAGTGGGACATGGCGGCGGTAAGGCCAGCCCGCCAGGTGGGGGTCTTGCCTGCTTCCCCTTTGCTCTCGCACCTGGGCCTGACTCCAGCTGCAGCTTGCTGAGCCCCTTCTGGTCAGCATCACATTCTCCTTGGCTCCGTGGGAAGGCGCAAGGATCTTGATTGAATCCAGTGGCAGGGGTCTTACACAGAAAGGTCAGAGCAAGTTCTTCTGATTGGAATCCCGAGCGATTGGATCAGAGGCCCTGGCCTTGGGGTCAGACCTGGGATCCACCAGCAGGCTGCTGGACCTCTCTGAGCTCCCATTTCCTAACCTAGCGTTTCCGTGTCGACCGCATAGGATCCACGTCTTCACCAGAATTTATCAAGCACCTGTTATGGGTCAGCCCCTGGGCTGTGATGCAGGAGCAGCTGCCAAGGGAGATACATCTTTGTCTTCGTGGAAGACTAGACCTCCTGATGGAGAGAAGGGGCAAACCAACCAGCCAAGAAATCAGCCAGACCACAATAATGGCCGGTTGTGATTGGGCACAAGAAAGAAGCAGGAGAGTCTGGGTTTGAAGGAGGCCCTACAGGTCACGAGGGCTTGTGAAAGACCTCCCCGGGGGCTGACATTTAAGGTGACATGCAGAAGCGGAGGGAAGAACGTGATGGGCAGATACTCAATGTGACGAATAGGACAAGAAATGGACAGCGATCGCAGTGGTGGGAGGGAGTGCAAGAGGCATGGGATTGAGCTGAACAGAGAGGAGGGTCTAGAGCCTGGGAAGCCTTGTAGGTGCTGGGAAGTAGACCGGGCTTTATTCCAAGAGTTTGCGCCGTCTGTTGGGCATTTTGCTGTAGCCTTCACATCTGCCTCCCCATTTCTCCCCTTGTCCCCCAGCAGACTGTTCCCAGAACATCTGTCAGAGCTGTTGTTTTAAATCATGAGTGACGTGAGGTCATGCCTCTACTTAAAGCTGACCCCTGACTCCTCGTGCTGCTAGGAGTATAAGCCAAAGGCCTGATCTTGGCTTGGCTGCTACTCACCTCTGGGCCTTCTTACCTCCTGCCTCCTCCTTGCTCACGCCTGCCAGGCACATTGTACCAGGACCTAGCTTTTCTTTTCTCTGTGGCTAAGCCTCCAGGTGGTAGATTATGAGCTATATAATATGATGCATCCCTTTTTGCTTTGGCCTCCAGGAAGCTCAGAGCCTCATTTGATGTCATTCGGAATCATTCTGTTAGCTGCAGTTTGTAAAGTTTCCATTCCTTCACCGTGGCTATTGATTTTCCGTCTAGTATAGTTTTTCTGGCCTCTGTGTCTTTGGTTGCAGCCTTTCCCTTTCTGGAATGGGAGGACATAAATGGTAATTTGGTTTCACATGATACCCTCAGTTAATTATGTGTCCGTTCCCCTCCTAGTATGGGTTCATTAGGAGAGTAGATGTGTTGATGTCCTTAAAGGAACAGCAACTGGTGGGAATGAGTGGGAGAACCTCTGGCAGTTTGAAGGCAGAATATGGTAACACATACTCTGGTATCAAGAATCTAGTGCTTTCTGGGAGGCTCTAAAACCAACAATGACTTAGCCACATGAGGCTTCCTTCTCTCTGGAACCCAGGGGAGCTCATGTACCGGTGAAGAATTGGCCAGGGAGCCCTCTGGCCAGAGAGTGGGTTGCTGTGTGGACACTCGAGGACCTCAGTTCATTACTTCATTACCTGCGGGCCTGTCACTTCAGAACTTCCCCCCCAAGAATCTCCCAATCCAGAGACAGAAGATGCCCCAGAGTTCCCAAAATGCTCCTGGGCACAGGTGGGCTTCAGAAGTCCAATGAGCACTTTGGAGTCTGCCAGCTTGGTTTGACCTGCAGGATGCTTAAAAACGGCCAGGATTCTTTGTGCTTCTACCCTTCCAGAGTGGATTGACTTACAGTGAGTGACCATGACCCGTTGGTGTGGCCTGTCCACAGCTGCATTTTGAATCTCTGGACAAAACAGAAGTCAAAGACCTCCTTTAACTTTGCCCCCTCCCATACCAAGCTCTGTAGCTTAACAGTTGGGGGCAGATCCTTGAAGCCAAACCCACACTCTCCAGTCAAGGTTGCTGAGGTTGGGGCACCTGGGTGACTCAGTTAGTTAAGCGTCCGACTTGAGCTCAGGTCATGAGCTCACAGTTTGTGAGTTCGAGCCCTGCATCAGACTCTGTGCTGGCAGCTCAGAGCCTGGAGCCTGCTTCAGATTCTGTGTCTCCTTCTCTCCCTCTGCCCCTCCCCAACTTGTGCTCTGACTCTCAAAAATAAATAAATGTAAAAAAATAAAAATTTAAAAAAAGGTTGCTGAGTTTTGGAGAGGTTCAGAAATGAGGCTACTTATCAGGCTGTAACAGTCGTTCCACATTTAAGCAAAATCATTCCCAGTGCCACAGTGTATTTTTTTTTTTAACTTTTTTTCCCCTATGGTTTGATCTCACCCCCCCTCCCCCGCCCCATGAAAGGAAACCTTTTTGCCTAACTACACAAACAGCATTATAGCAACATTAACAGAGTGCCACGTTGACAAAGGAAAGAATTCACCCAGAGCCCCACCGACCTGGCTACAAATCGAGTGGTGTGCGTGGGTCTGAGCAAACTCTGTCCACATGCATAGATCATCTTTACATGTTTGTGAGCACAGAGAACATTCCCTTCCAAGAAGCCCAACGAGCCATAAAAGCAGCAAAAGGACGCCTTGTCTGGTAGTTGCTGGCCACTGAGGTGGCGGCTGGAGGCCCCGACCATGAGCGAGGCCTTGTTTGGTGGTGTAAGGCCTACCTGTGTGTCTTCTGTCCCTGCCTGTCTGCGCCCAGCCCAGCAGCCGGGGGCTCAGAGCTCGGCTGCGGGGAAGGCTGAACGGCCCAGCCTCCTTCCTGCCTTCACAAACAGGCCTCTGTGGGGTTGCCAGGCGCCAGGGCAGGGCCTGGGATGTGGAACAGCAGATTTCTGTCTGGTCCTGATGTTGGCAGACAGCCCAGGCCAGCCCTGTGAACATCAGCCGACCAGGTACCTGGGGGCAGAGCCAGCGGACAGGGGCGCCTTTGAGCGGAAAGCAAGGCTGAGCAGGGGCCCCCCCACCCCTCTCCCAGCTTCTCCGCTCGGTCTCTGCCAGTGAGGCTTTTTCCAGGGCCACAGGCTCCTTCGGGACGGCCCTCCTTTAGGATGTAGGGGTCCCCCTTGGAATTCTCCCCGATCCATGAGTTTGCAGAAATACCAGAACTTGTCAGAGAGGCAAGACTTCGGTAGCAACGTTGAGCCAGGCTTCCAGACTTGAGTTTCTTTCCCCTTCCGCTCCTCCTGCAAGTTATTCTCTCTGTGCTTGGGTTTCCTCATCTGTAAAATGGGGTAATAATGGGTTGTTGGTGAGGACGCAGCAGTAACACACCCACAGGCACACAAATGCATGCATGGAAGACATGAACACCGGGTAAAGTCTGGTCTTCATCCATAGTATTATAGTGATATGAATTGTCGGGCTTTAATATTGCAACGCAGAGGCGTAAGATGTCACCATCGGGGGAAGACTGGGCGAAGGAACACGGAACTCTGCACTCTCTTGGCAACTTGCTGTGAGTCTGTAGTTCTTTCTTTTGAAGAGTTGCAAATGTTGATGTGTGTAAGGCCTTCGGGTGAGGCCTGGTGTTTGGGAAGCATCACGGGAGCATTAGCTGTAAGATATCTGAGGATGCTGTAGTTCCTCCTTGGTAGGGCTGTGCCAGCTCTTCTCTGACCTCTGGGCTCCCTCCCCTCCCCTCCCCTCCCCAGTCTTCTTCCTGCCTCGCCTGGACTCTAGGCACCGATCCTGAATGACATGTCTGACACGCCGTGCTTCATGCTTCTCAGTTGGCCCCGTGTGGTGTCCCCTGTCTAGAACGCCCCTCTGACCCGCTGTCTGGCAAGCCCTTACTCCTCTTCCCAGCTCATGCCTCGCTTCTTTGAGAATGGCTTTCTGGGCCTCTCTGAAGACTCCCTTCCTGGACCCCCATAAAGCTGTAAAGGAGTGGTTCTCAAAGCTCCGTCCGGGACCAACCCTGTCACCTTGAACCAGAGTCCTGCCATGCTGTGAACACTGACTCAGAACTTGGGGGTGGGGTGGGGGGGTCCGGGGGTCTGCAGCTTGGCCGGCCCTCCAGATGGCTCTGTCCAGCTCCCTCTAGCCCGGGGCTCCTCACAGGACAACCCATCGCCTCAGATCTGTGCGCGTGCAGGTTCTGACTCCGCCCATCTGGGACGGGGCTGGCACTGCGCATTTCCAGCCAGCCCCCAGTCCGTGCTGATGCTGCCGGCCTCCTGGAGACCAAGGTCCATTTGCACTGTCCCAGGCAGTAGGCGTTTGGCACTTTGTTGTCATAACACTGGGCGCCTTTGCTGGGGCCGAATGTCCTGGAAGGGAGTGCAGGGCAGAGAGGACCCATCTTCATCTGTCCGGGGCCAGAACAGGGAAACTTGCCAGGGAAAGGAAGGAGGTGGTCTCCTTGTTCCCCCTGGGCAGAGCAGGCAGCACGCTCCTCTCAGCCCCCTTTTTTATTCTCATGAGAGGTGTCTGGGAATGAAGCCATGGGGCATGGCCCCTGAAAGGGACACTCTGTCTAAGCTTGGAGCAAGCTTCTCTCTTCCTTACCCCCAGTCGTGAGTTTATTTATCCCACAAATGTTTACTGAACCGAATAGGGACGAAGGTACATCAGTGGACAAAACCAACGCCCTGGCCTCAGGCACCTTCGGCATCGGGTGGGGACAGATGCCAGCCATTGAGCCAGACTCCATGCCATGGGATGAAAGTCCCAGTGTTCTGAGACTGTTGAGCTGTGGACTTGGCCAGGGAAGGTCAGCAGAATGTCCCTAGGGAAGCGACAGTTGAGCTGAAATGATCAAGTATAGTCTGGGTAAGGATTAGTTGAAGAGGAGGAGGAGGAAGTGGCATGTGCAAAGGTCGTGGTCTTCGTGGGAGCCTGGTAATGACTGGAGAGAACTCTGAGAAGCAAGACAGACAGTGGAAAGGGGGAAGGTGGCCGCGGGGCAGGAGCCAGGCCCTACAGGCTCACTAAGAATTCCACATTTGTCCTCAGCAGAGCAGACATGCAAGGCTTTTAAGCAAAGGAGTAGCATCTGATTGGCCGTTTCCAAGGGTCGCTCTGGCTGCTGGGTGTTGGAGGGACACTTAGTGGGCAAGGTAGAGCACAGGGGCTCAGTCTGGGATCGGCTGCTCACGACTAGCTGATGGTGGTGCTGTGGAGACGTGGCCACACGTGAGCAAGACGGGGGACCTGCGAGATCAGAGCTGGGAAGTGAGGGGCAGGGGGTGTTAGGGAAGCGTCCAGTGTGTCCACTCCATTGTAGCTCATTCCTTAAGGCGGGTCCTAGAAGTTTCCATCTGCTGGTGGTCCTGCCCCCAGCCTTGTCCTCTCACCTGACNGTGCTTCTCAATCAGAGGCGGTCATGCCCCGCAGAGAACACCCAGCAGTGGCCAGAGACATTGTTTGGTTGTCATGGGATGGTAAAGGGATGTTGCTAACATTCTGGGGTATGGGGGCAGCTCCCACAGCTCAGAATCATCGGGCCCCAGTGTCTGTAACGCTGAGCTTGAAGAACTCTGCTGTAGACCCTCCTACTTCCCTGAGCCGCCGCCTCCATGGAGCAGATGCCGTTGTTTGGTTTGGTTTTGTTTTTTTGGGGGGGTTTGTTTTTTTTGGTTTTTTTGAGAGAGAGAGAGAGAGAGACAGAGTGTGAGCAGGGGAGGGGCAAAGAGAGGGAGAATCCAAAGCATGCCCCAGGCTCCGAGCTATCAGTAGAGCCCGATGCAGGGCTTGAACTCACGAACCACAAGATCATGACCTGAGCTGAAGTTGGACATTTAACCGACCAACCCACCCAGGCACCCCAGAGGAGATACCTCTTGGCCACTGTCAGCATGCTAAGCTCCATGCTGGACATTTGCTGTTTTTCTTTTTTTAAGTTTATTTATTTTGGGGTGGAGGGAGAGAATCCCAAGCAGGCTCCATGCTGTCAGTGCAGAGCTCTACATGAGGCTCGATCCCATGAACTGTGTGAATATGACTTGAGCCAAAATTGAGAGCCAGATGCTTAATCGACTGAGGCATGTAGGTGCCCCTGGACATTTGCTTTTCCATGAACCTTCATCTGTTCCTGTCACTCATGTTTGTGCTCCTGTATCAATCCTTTGCCTTCATCAACCAAGAGTTTCTCAGTATCACCAAGGACAGGAGGCACCACACCATGCTGATCACATTTCATGTTTTCTTATCCCCACAACAGTTAGGAGGGAGATGTTATAATGCATCCCATTTATTGAGCATCTGCTGTGTGCCGGGTGCTGGGAAAAATATGGAGTTATAATCCTCGTGGATGGTGACCTTGACTTAAAGCAGATTCTGTAATCCCCCTGACCTCAGCCTTGAAGCTGATGCTTGGGTAAGAAGAGACTCTTATTCACCTTCGTTTGCCTCAGAAGTGGGAGAGAAAGTTAGGACTGGGAGGAGATAGAGGGTAGGTGAGGAAGTGTGTGGGCCGGCATCTTAGCCTTGAACCAGAGCCCTGAACCAGCCTGTGAGGCTGCAAAAAGAGCCTTCTCTGCACCTGGTTGACTTGGGCACACTTTGTGACATGTTGATCTGGGTCACTTTTTGTTGTATGTGTGGGGAGGGGCCCCGTAAGATATTCAGCAGTGTCCCTGGCTTCCACATATGAGATACCAATAGCACCCATCCTCTGCCCTGTACCCCAGTGTAGCAGTCAAAAATGTCTCTAGAAATTTCCACATGTTCCCTGGGGGGAGGGGCAGAATGTCCCCTCCCAAACTGAGAATCGCTACCCTAAGGTAAGCAGTCTCACATCAGTTTTTTTAAATGTTTGTTTGTTTGTTTATTAGACAGCAGAGTGGGGGAGGGTCAGAGAGAGAGGGAGACACAGAATGTGAAGCAGGCTCCAGGCTCTGAACTGGCTGTCAGTACAGAGCCTGATGCGGGGCTCGAACCCACGAACTGTAAGATCATGACCTGAGCCAAAGCCGGACGCTCAACGGACTGAGCCACCCAGGCGCCCCACCTCATGTCAATTTNTTGAGAATCGCTACCCTAAGGTAAGCAGTCTCACGTCAGTTTTTTTAAATGTTTGTTTGTTTATTAGACAGCAGAGTGGGGGAGGGTCAGAGAGAGAGGGAGACACAGAATGTGAAGCAGGCTCCAGGCTCTGAACTGGCTGTCAGTACAGAGCCTGATGCGGGGCTCGAACCCACGAACTGTAAGATCATGACCTGAGCCAAAGCCGGACGCTCAACGGACTGAGCCACCCAGGCGCCCCACCTCATGTCAATTTTATAGAAGAGTAAGACAACCCAGAGGGAGAAGTCAGTTGCCCAAGTGGTGCATCTAAAACTGGGCTCAGGTGTCCTCATCTCCTAGCCAACAGAGTGCTCTCAGCATCGACCGCCATGTAGGGAGATGGGGGTTGTGGGATGTGTCCAGAGCCATGGGCCATCCGTTCCCCAAGCCCCCACGCCCCTCTGCCCTGGCAGGGAGCCTCTGAGCAACCCCACTGTGCTAGCCCGTTGAAGATGCTTACGAGATGCCGCCCCACTGGCTGATGTATGCACTAAGGCTATGTCATGCCAGATGTGGATTGGGGACCCCCAGGAGGGGAAACTGAGGTGTGTTTCTGAGCACCCAAGGGCAAGCTTTCCCTTCTGATTTCTTTGAAGCCTCTGTATTTTGGAGACTTCCAGGCGTCGCTCCCTCCGGAGACCCCAGCAGGGCACATTAACCCCTCACTGCTCACTCTTTAGGGGCCATGCTGACCCCTACTGGGCTCTCTCTGCAGGAGCAATTGCCGGGTTGAATTCCATGGTAGACTGCCTCCTAGGGCGCAGGAAGGGCCCCGGGCATGGAAGCGGTCCAAGCCCCCGATCAATCCCTTCTTTTATTCGGGGCAGAGTTACAAATGGGCCAGAGTCATTGGAAAGATTTTCCACCTCACTGTGCAGAGAAGCCCTTATGAAAGATGTATTGATGGACCCCATGTACCAGGATGCTACTGGCCTTGCAAAGGCAGGAAATAAGTATCTGCCGGCTCTCCTTTGGCCACAAAGACCGTCTTTCAGGTCAGATTTCCTCTGTGCCCGAGCACATTTGATTTAAATCATTTTGCTGCAAAATATAAATAAAATGAAGAGGACTTCATAATGAAAAAGAGAAACACCCTGGTGGTGTAGTTTTGACTTCCACAAAAATAGGGCATTAAAACTACAGGCTCATATAACTAACGGATTCCTGGTCCCTGGGCATGCTGGCCCACTTATTTCAAGCAGGACAAGCGAGTAACCGCCAGAGCGTGTACGGCCAAGAGTAGACTCTCAAGTTCAAGGCTCAGCTCTGACTCACTCCAGCTGTGTGCCCTTAGGTTAGTCACTTTGCCTTTTGGGGCCTCAAACCCTCTGTCTAATGAGGGGGGCTGGAATACACTCTTCTAATACAGCTTTGGCCCCCATGACTGTAAGAACATTCAGAACACTTGGAAACTCAAACTTGCCAAAGGATGCTTTTTTTTTAAAAAGTTTATTTTTGAGAGGGAGAGAGTGCGCGCACGCACACGGCCACAAGCAGGGGAGGGGCAGAGAGAGAGGGAGACACAGAATCTGAAGCAGGCTCCAGGCTCTGAGCTGTCAGCACCGAGCCCCACACGGGGCTCCGACGCGCAAACAGTGAGATCATGACCTGAGCCAAAGTTGGACGCTTAACCGACTGAGCCACCCAGGCGCCCGCCAAAGGATACTTTTAAGTGGNAGACCCACAAACAGTGAGATCATGACCTGAGCCAAAGTTGGACGCTTAACCGACTGAGCCACCCAGGCGCCCGCCAAAGGATACTTTTAAGTGGGTAGGAACCAACATTCTGTCTTACCAAAGGACCCTTATCTTCATGACTGGTTTTGGAGATGCTGTAATTAGACTAAATGTTTGTATCTCCCCAAGTTCATGTGCTGAAGCCCAAACCTTCAGTGTGGTGGTCCTAGGAGGTGAGATCTTTGGCAGGAAGTCAGGGTTAGATGAGTGATGAGGGCAGGGGCCCCCGTGATGGGATTAAAGCTCTTAGAAGTAAAGGAAGAGAGCCCAGAGCCCCATTGCTCTCTCCACCTTGTGAGCTCACAGCAGGAAGGCAGCCAGCCGCAAGCCAGGAGGAGAGCTCTCGGCAGAACCGGTCCAAACCCTGCTCTGGGACTCCCAGCCTCCATAGCTATGAGGAATCCATGTCTGCTGTGGAAGTCCCCTGATCTCAGGTACATTTGCTACAGTGCTCTGAACTAAGGTAGTTGTGAACTTTGAAAGATGTGTACAAAAAAGGATTATTATTTTTTTAATTATTTTTGAGAGAGAGAGAGACACACACACACACACACACACACACACAGAGCGTGAGCGTGAGCAGGGGAGGGGCAGAGAGAGAGACACAGAATCTGAACCAGGCTCGAACCCATGAACCACGAGTGTCCATTGAGCCAGTTGGACACTCAGCCGATGGAGCCACCTGGACGCCCCCAAAAGGATTTTTTAAAAAAATGCTGTTCGTGTCCAGGTTTTCCAAAGGCTGCGTACCGTGTAAGGTGAAAGGTGCGTGTACAGAGACATTGCATCTCATCTGGAGTTTAGGTTTGAAAGGGCACAAATCCTGTGTAATCTCAGTGTTTGTTCTCTCTTGCTTTCTCACTTTTTCCCCCTCCCCAACCACTTGGATTTGAATCCTCTTTGAGTAAACACATGACATATGTCCATGTCTCTTAGCCTGCTCTGGCTGCTGCAACCAAACACTATAGATGGGTGGCTTCTAGATAGCAGACATTGGTTACTCACAGCTCCGAAGTCTGCTGCTGGCTTGGTCCTCCCTGCCAGGTGCTGGTGGCCCGCCTCCTGGGGCGTCCACACAGGGCCGGACGAAGGCCAGGATGCTGGCTGGTTCTGTTCATGATGGATCCACCCTCCCGACCCGGTCTGCCTGCCGGCACTTCACCTCCTACCACCACCACATCAGGTTTAGGATTTTAATATGAATTCTTGGGAGACACAAATGTTTGGTCCATGACACCCCCGCATCTGATCTCATAATAGAAGAACGCGCTTGGCCAGTTACCCTGAAAAAGACTCCCATGTGCAAAGGGAGGGTCAAGTCTTCAGCCATCCCTTGGTGACTCGCAGGCTCTCCGGTTCTTTCCCCGTGCGAAATGTGCTCGCATCTGTGTGTGCTCGCATCTGAGCTGTCTGGCCGCCCGCTCAGCTCACCTGGGGGCAGGGTTTAAGCACACAGGAGTGACAGCTTCTCACATGAATGGGCTTGAGACCTGGTCTTTGCAGCTGGAAATAAAAACACTTGCTGATTTGTGGAAATCATAGGAGGTAGTTAGATCAGTGACTGTAGACTTAAGCTCAGCTTGGACGTGTGACCTCGAGCCCAAGTCTGGGAATGACTTAGCCCCTGTCCCAGGTAGTAAAGCCTCGTGGCATCTGTGGGATGAGCGTCAGAGTCTGCACCTCCCTGACCCGCCCCTCCTCGTACAACAGGGACGACATGCAGGCTCACGCGAAGTTGTTAGTGGCCACACGAGGCAGCCAAACGCAGCAGTGAGCGTAGCTGCGAATGTGTGTGTGGCTTTTAGGGTCAGGTCTTCTTTGTCACCCAGAAGCAGGTGCCCTTTCTTTCCTCCATATACGGTTTTGTTCATGGCGAGTTTGGGACAACCCCGGCAGAGAACTGTCACAGCCACGACCCCATTATCCCATTGTCTCCTCTATCCTTGCAAAGTTTGGGGGGATAGATGCACAAATAGATTGATTTACCCTGAATGCGATGCCAACATTCTGGAAAAAGAGGCACCTTCTCAGCCAGCTTCACTCACCAGCTGCACAGCAGGAAGCAGAACTGCCATAACTGGTCCTACAACTTTGATTACAACCCATTCAGTTCCCATGAGTTTGTGGAGGGAACAAAAAAATCTTACCTGTGGATTTTACTAGGTTGTTGACAGGTGAGGCCTTTGTACATAGGCTTACAGCAGGTTTGTGGCCAGGAAAACACATCAGCTATTTCAAAGGAGCTGAGCTTGAGAAGTAAGCTGAAATAAAACGTTACAGTCACCGCTCTCCCCTTCCCTGTCCAAATCCCTGCGCCATTATTTCACGCCGCGCCAGTACTGTGCAAATATAGCATTCCTGTAATCCGAGGATAGCAACGCATTAGCAACAGCTCTGGCACCGGGAGGGGAAAGGAGGAGGGTAAAAGACGTGCCGCCAAAGACGTGTGCCTTGCCCCTGATCTTGCACGTTTCCTTCCCTCTCCCTGTGCTTCCAAACTGCAGCCTGCTTTCTCCCTCACCTGTCTCGGGTCCTTGTTCAAAGCCCATCTTCTGGGGAGGCCTTCCTGACCACCACTCTTAAAATTATAAACTCCCACTGTTCTCTGTCCCCTCTGTGCTGATTTGTTTTTCCTCATACCTGTTATTACCAGCTGACAGCCTGTGTACTGTCACCGCATGCCTCCTGTTGGAGCGTGAACTCCGAGCGCGTGTAGCTTTGCCTTGTGAACTCTACACACACACACGTGCACACACACGTGCACACACACACATTTATGGCTCACGTGTTTTCACAGAGCCTCAGTGCCTGCCACAGAGTTGGTTCTCAGCAAATATGGATGACCAAGTCAGGTGTTCACCTAAGTTGGCCCTAAGATAAGCCTCAATTTCAGAACTGTTGAAGTCGTGAAAAAATGTATTCATCTGAACATCTGGAGAACCTAGGAAAGTGGCCTGTAAGATGCCTGGATTACTTCAATCAACTAATTACACCCCTTCCTGGTGATAGCAATAGTCATGGGCATCGCGGTGTTTGTGCCTATGCTTATTTCTCAGAGCACCCCATGCCTCCTGTCATTTAATCCTCACGCTGGCACGCTTCTCATGCCAAAGGTAATAGATGAGAAACCCGGGGTCTACAGAGGGTGTCAGAATTTTTCTGTCGATTTAAAAACGTTTGTATACTGACAGATAAAATGCGAGGTTGACAGACTTCCTGTAAAGGGTCTGGTGGTAACCTCTGAAGCCTTGTGAACCCTGTGGCCCCTGTCATACAACTTAGTTTTAGGTGGAACACAGTGCTATGTAGGTGCCAGGTCCTGACGGAAGGAAGGAAGGAACGAACGAACGAACCCAGGAATCCATTCATCTGCCTACTGAGACCACCATGACTAAGCTCATGCTTTCTCTTTTCCTCCTTCACGTACCTACCTCCCCCACCTTAGGAGACCTCTGCATCTTACATATTCAAGGCCGAAGGCCAGTGTCAGACATCCCAGCTTCCCTGAAAAGGCCCTGGGAAAGTGGGTGATAGAGGCCAAAGAGTTCTGCCGGTGGTGGCTTATCCTGGAACCCCTTGGATTTCCGTGTGTGTTTTTTTTGAGCTCGCTCTTCACACCCCTCCCCGTTCTAGGGAGGTTGTATGGCAGTCTGCAGAACAAGACGGCACAAACTAAAATGAGGCCGAAGGAAGGAAACACAATGCTGGGCTTTAACTTGGAGCCTGGATTGATGATAAAACACAGGCCATGAAGACCTTGTGATGGGAGAGCCGGAGACTGAGCTCGGAGCTCTCTGGCTGCTAGCAGGAAAAAAAAGGTCATTGCCTTCCATCACCCTGCGTCCACACAAGTGACACAGACCATTGCTCACAGTGGGTAGGATTGCTGTTAGGGTTCAGGGCTTTGGAAATTTCTCCAGGGAGCCTCCCAGGAAGACATCGAGAGGGCAAGGGGCCAGCAGCTCCAGGGGACCTGACGGGAGCTCCAGGCCATGGGCCGTAGCGGTCTCTGGGATAGACCTGCGATCCTGTACCGAAGCTCCAGGGGATGAGGGTTGACCTGTCATTACCCAGAATGGTTTATAGGGCAGCTCCGTGAGCCACATGGTCCTCACGCACCGTTGCTGCATAAAGTGGAAGGGCCCAGTCACAGGTGGGAGGCCCCGGCTGTGCTAATCCCATCACTTCTTCGGACCTCGGGCTCCTCATCTGAGAAATGAGGATTGTTACCTACGTTCACTGCCTCCTGTGGTGGAGGGTGGGAGGGGAGGTGAAGAGATGGGGCCTCGTGGTCTCTGCAGCTGTCATTTCATTTGAGCCTGACAGCAGTGTCGTGGGTCAATGTCACCCCATCCGCTTCCTGCCGCTTGAGTACTTTAGACCAGTGTTGGTCAACCTTGTTTTCATGATCACCCTCCAAAGACGGAAAATGTAATTTAAACTTTCCCTCGTGAGAGGACTTGAACATTAAGGGATAAGACTTATCAGGTAGGGTCGAGCTTTGGGGGAATCCCAGACCTCTGTAATAGCTAAGAGTCTCTTCACCACCTCTTGGTCTGAGCTAATGTTTGTCCCCTTGGTTGGGGGGCACGTCAGCCTTGTTGAGAATGTATGCTCAGATATATTAACTCTTTGTGGGGGCCCACTGGATGGATGAAGAAACGGAGGTCTGTAGAGGCAAAGTAATGCCCAGAGCCCCATATCTAGTGAGAGGGAGTTGGAATCCTATCTTACACGGTCTGGCTCTGGACTGTGCTTTGAGCTGCTCCTCTTAACTCATGAGGACAAGCCACACCCTCTGTTATAATCTTGCTTTTTTTGCTTACCCACATACCCTGTTGATCTGTCCTGGTGCACATCGAATTCTCTTGTTCTTTTTAATTGCTGCCTCATTTTCCATTTGCATCAGCAGAGCATCAGTTATTTAACTGGGGCCCCAACCGAGGAAGGCTGGGGTGGATTCCAATCTTTCGCATCTAAAAACCCTGCAGTAACAATCCTCCCTTGGCTGTGCTTTGTTTTACTTAACCACCAGCGACCTGGAAGGTTAAATTCCTTGAAATGGCATCCCTGTGCGCTTGCTAAAAGGTAGCCTTTTGTGGGAGCGTGGAAACATCTCCACGGAGCTGAAACTCCCCAGACATCCAAGGTCAATTGTACCACGTTCTTAACAACTAAGCTACTGTTTTGACCCCCCAGATTCTGCCTGACCCGGTTATTGACTTCGACGTGGGCTCCCCACCCCGCCACCTTTTATGCACTTCGTCGCCTAGCTCTTCTTCTGTCATTCGGTATTTCCCTCTGAGGCTTTGCACAGTTTTATTTTTGAACCTCACTTCTCATCTCATTAAACCTAGGCAGCCGGCTTTCACTTGGGCGAGCTGCCTGGGTGCCTGCTTTGAAATGCGTCTGGAATAAAGCAACGGTGAGGCTTCTCCCAGGGCTTGACACCCACCAGGTTTGCGGAGGGGGAGCAGTGTGGGGAGAAAAATCCTTCCCGTGTTACTTGTCTTTTTGAACCTTCCTCAAAGAGCAGGATCTCATTTTGCAGACTGGCCTTGGCATTCGTTGATGAGGGATGGCTGTCCTTAGGCAGTCGAGGAAATCCAGCATTGAATGGCCCTGGTTCAGTATCTTAAGAGGGCAAATTAAAGTCACCTCACCTGGTAAAATCCCTACGGCTGAGCCAAGGCTGTCAGCCCCCACGTTCCTTAACCTCTCCTAGAAAACCATGAAGTGCAAGGGGGGCTGGACACTCACGGATGGCACCTTTAGTCCCTTGGTGGCAGAAATGCCTATAATTAAAGCTTGCTGGACTGTTAAAAATCATCTGAGTAATTAAACCCAGTGGTACTGGGTGATGGTTTGTTTTGTAAGCTCCTTGAGGAAAAGCAGGTTCACGGGATGGAGAGGACCTAAACATATTTTGTATAAGTGGAATCTGCCAGCTGCTCTGTCTGGTTATGAAGTTTACTCCCCTGCTGTAAGCTGCTGCATCCAACTCAGGTTTGCTTATTAAACATGGCAGCCAGGCTGACAATTGCACATGGCTGGGTCCCATCACGGCAGTGAGGTTATCCAGGCTTTCTGCCTGGAAAATAGTAGGGGCACTGAAATGGATTTAATGCACTCACACGTCTGCTCAACAAATATTTACCTGATTTCTGTCATGTAAGTAGCTAGGGTTTGTAGGTACATAAGGGATAGAACAAAGTAGCTATACTCAGAGTTACAGATGATAAATAAATGCATCATGTCCTAGATACAAGTGGCATGGGAAAGAGCCACAGTAAGAGGGATGGGGGATGCCTATTTGAGGGGTGAGGGGTGGCTCTCAGGGTGTCTTCTGAACAGTTGCCTCAGGAGTGAACCATGAAGGCATCTAGGGAGTGATTCTTTCAGGCATAGAGAACAGTAAGTGCAAAGGTCCTGAGGTAGGTTATAGCATTTCCCTTGGGAAGCACTGGTTTAAGATCAACATAGAGCAACACATGATGTCAGAGCAGAAGGATATCCCACTTGAGCCCCCTTCCGTGTAAGAAAAAGGTTCTGGCCAGAGATGGGGGAACTAACTAGCCCAGGTCTCACAGCTGCTTTTGAAAGTTTTTCAGATTCCTGACTCCCATCGTCATACTTAAGAAAGACTTTAAGGGGCCTCACAGTGGCTGGGAACATGTCAACCAATCTGGTTCAAGTCCAGCACCTCCATTTGCCAGCGTATGGCTGAAATTACTTTCCTGAACTTGACCGTCAGCTGAAAGATGGAAGTACCTAGAGCAGTTACCTTGAGGCTCTCTGTGAGGATTCCAGAACTATGTGGGCTGAGTGTGTGGTGTGCAGTAGCTGTGCAGTGAATGTTAGTTATGAGCTCCAGGCTTTTGAGTGCTGAATAGCCTAACCTCATTTCCTCGGCCGCAGGTGCGACACCTCTTCTTCCTCACCTGTCTATCCCCTGACCCAAACCACATTTTGCATGGGTTTAGAGTTTTGGGGGTGGGGCCCTGTGTTTTCCCAGTAGAGATTTTTGGCAAGTGGAACATGGAGAGACATGCTTTGGTTTCCTCTTCTGCAAAATGGAGCAGTGACAGCATTCATAGCTGGCTTTCCTGCATGTTAACAGGACCCGCAGGGCAGGACATGTGAGTTCAAACCGCTCTGTGTATGGTGGTGTCACTGATACAGAATGGGGACAGGAGGGCCCCACTCCCTGGCCCAGGCGAGTGGCTTAATGCCTCTAAATCCCAGCATCCTTCCATTAAAGTGGGGAACCCGGTGCCACCTTTGGTCTTGAAAATTCCATGATCTAACTAGTCTATGCATATAGCAGTGTCTCGTGCCCAAGAATCAGTAAATATGACTCGTGCCATCTTCTGCACACCTTCCCAGCCTCCCCTCCAAATGATTTCTCAGGGCAATTCCTGATTAATTGCATTTGATTCCATTTTACAGATGAAGAGACTGGGACTCAAAGGGCTTAGACATTTTAACAAAGCCAGGAAGGGGAGGAGCCAGGGGTTGAACCCTGATGGTTTGACTCCAGCCGGGAGAGCCTTCCTCTGCCCTTCCTGATCTCGAATCTTATTCTGGATTCTTGATGCTTTGACTGGGTTGATCCGTGAGCTGGAGGAGGAAGGTCCTCAGTGACTTGTCCCTCTGTGTCTTTGATATGAGCCTAAGGGTCAGCCTGACCCTGGAGAAGTCTTCCCCTGTTTGGCCCCAGCCGACCTCATCCCCAGTGATCCCTGTGGGTGCTCAAGTCAGACCTGCCTCTCCGTTTATTTTCAGAGCCTCGTAGATGTCTTGCATGGCTAAATCCGCGCCCCGTGGGGCCCTGGCTAATTGGCCTTTGATTATTCACAAACTCGGAGGCAGGAACGGGGAATGAAGTCCTCCTTGCTTTAATCACCCACATGAAATGCAGGCAGGGCCATAGGTGTCGAGGAGTAGCTCGGCCAGGACCTGCCGACTGGGAGTGAAAGCTCTCCAGCATCTACAGCACTGCTACCACCCTCCCCTCCGTCTTCACCCGGCAACAAAAGGATGTTGAGCTGACCTCCTCTGGGGCCCCTGTTATAGCCTAGTGCCCGATAAACCCTGTTGGTTTTGGGGTTTTCCCCTTGGGCAGATCCTGGCCACCCCCGTGTGACTGCAGCCAGCTTTCCAAGAAGTTTCCTTTGTTGTCACCAGGCCAGAAGGCAGTTGGCATCCTTTTAGGTTGCACATAAAGTAGGACATTTCAAAACCTGGAGTTCCACTGTGTGCTTTTGGCAGGAAGAAAGGCCTCTTTTCTCTGTTTTCTCTATTCTTTCTTCTTTTTTCCCTAACTCTATTAATAGGACAAAGGGTTCAGAAGAAGATGAAGCGCCTCCTGACTTTCCATTTGTGTTACTGTTCATTCATTCAACACATAATCTTGGCTCACTCAGGGCAAAAGCCAAAAGGTCCTTACAATGGTCTAGACTTGCGCCAGGTGACATCTCAGGCCAGGTAACTCTTTGTGGGGCTGTCCCATGCATCCCAGGACAGTCAGCAGCATCCCTGGCCTCTACCCATAAATGCCAGCACCCTCTGCCCCCAGCTGGGACAACCAAAAATACCTCCAGACACGCAAGGATGTCCCAGGAGGGATAAAATGATTCCCGTTGAGAACCACGGTTCTAGAAGGCTTTATATGATCTAGCCCCCCGTTCCTTCTCTGACCTAATCTCCTGCTTTTCATCTTTTTACTTTTTCATTCCTGCCTCATCCCCACTGGTGAGGTGAGCCACGTCGGGCGTGCTGTCCCCTCCGGACCTTTGCACTGCAGTTCCCGTTTCCTGAAATGTTCTTCCCCCAGATGTCCACACAGGCTGCTCACTCCTCCATGTCAGGTCTTTGCTCACATCCCACCTTCTCATCTCAGCTTTTAAAGATCGCACCCTTCTCTCCGAGCTCTCGCTCTCTTCTACCCTACTATGTACATTATTTGTGCATATTATTATTACTATTTGTTCTGTGCCTCTCTGTGCTAGTCAGAAGGGCAAGAGTTTTTCTGCACCGTTCACGGATGCCCCCTAGGCCCTTGGATAACACTTCTTTGGGGACACACTTACCCAGCGCCTGCTCTCTGCACGTGCCAGGCATTGTCTGGTTCCTGGGAATATAATGGTGAACATGGCAGACCAGGTTTCTGTCCTGCGGGAGCTCAGAGCTGTCACACTTCAGATCTCAGCTGCCCAGACCTGGAGAAGTTTTGTCCCTGGTGTCAAGGGGAAAAGGAGCTTGGAGATTCCTGGGCAGAATGGAGCTGAGACGGCGCTGCCCCAGGGCAGCCGGGCATGGAGCTGAGTGTGCGGAGAAGGACCTTTCTCTCCATCAGGTCAGCCGTGCTCTGTGTCCCCGCATAGCTGCGCCCCTCCCGGCCTCTCCTGGGCCCTGTCCCCTGGAAGCCCCAGCAGCCCAGCCTCCCGCTGGCCCCATTGGTATTCAGGGGGCCCCTCGCTCTGAATAAACATTTCCCTGCCGTCCTCCCTCCAGCAATAGCTTTTGCCTGTGGCTTGAGAGTGTCAGAGCGGCGATAAAAATAGCGTTCAGTTACCCGCACTCTGCTTATTTTGTACTTTGGAGCAGTAACACGTCTTCAGACGCGTCAGGCTGGCCAGCAAGCCCGTCATTTCCCCCCCCCACCTTGCACGGAACAGCCTTCAGACAGCCTCTGAGCTTCCCTCTCCTCAGACGGGCGTCCTGGGCCAGCAGCGAAACCTGCCAGGTTCAGCCCAGCCCCAGCAACCGGGTGTTCCAGAAACCCTTCCTCCCGCTCCCTCTGTGTTAGAAGCCCCCAGGAGACCCCTTGCAGAGAGAAAAGAGCAGTTTCTGGGCAGCTGCTCTGCCTTCAACCGCAGGGGTGCCCTGGGGGCTCCCAGTTATTCTGGCTTGAACACTTTATCTCTTTTCGTCTCCTCCACCAGGTAATAGCTGTCTTTGCCCCATTTTGCAGATGAGGATAATGGGGTGCAGAGAGATCAAGTAACTGGCTCAAAACCCCACAGTGCCCAAGCTGGGTCTAAACCCGTTTCTCTCCAAGTGCGGCCCCATCCCTCTGCCCTTCACAGCAACCCGGATGCGCTTCCGTACATTCCCAGGGTTTTGTACGTGCAGCTGCTTTGTGGCTGGCCTTTCTGAACAGCGAACAATGGTCACTGCTCATGTTGACTCTGAAGAGGGATATTCCACCCCCCTTCTCCCCTCAGCTTAAAATCTTTAAGAACCCTCAAGCCTCTGATTTGGGAGTAAATACATGGCTTTACATCCCGCAAGTGTCACATTATTTAATTGGTACAAGTATCCTGAGGGAGCTGCAGTGGCTTCGCTAGGTGGTGGCTGCATTAGGGAGCTGCTCGCAGGTCAGCGAAACGAAAGCTGAAATAATGGTCGTTGGGTGTTAAACAGAGGTTTCTGGAGCTGTCTGATGGTATTAAACTCGGGGATGGCAGGATGCCCTGCCCCGCTGATCACCCCTCTTCCCTCCTGGTTTCCTGGGACTCCACGTATCAGCTAGAGTAGCAGATAGAGAACCAAATTCCTGATGCCTCAAGCACACAGTTCTGGTAACAGGCTGCTCCCGAACCCAGAGCTTGAGGAGGGCGGGGCTGGGGGGTGAGGGGCTGAAGTACATTTCTGTCCTCATTGCTGCAGATCTGAACGTTGACCCTGGAAGGCTCGAATGTCTTCAGGGAGCCTGACTCCGTTTACAGCCCCATTGCACAAAGCCTACGGTGCAGCCAGTGCTGGAGTCTAGTTCCCCGCCGGTCAGTCACGTGGCCCGTTCAGTGCTTGGGGCTGAGGACCACTGGGCGCGTCTCCTGTCCAGTGCCAGCGGGACCAGGTAGGGGATAGAGAGAAGAGGGGAGGCGCCTCCTTAGTCCCCCTGCCTCACTTCGCACAGGAAAGGGTGGACCCATGGAGAGGACATCAACCCAAATATGCGCTTTGTCATTTACTTCCACTTTAAAGAGTTGTCTCTGGTTAATTTCCAGTTGCTGCTCTGATGGCTATCTCCTACCAGAATGGCTTTAAGCTTCTTTTTCTGTAGTCTCTTCAGGCGATGCTCAGTATATAAACACTGGACAGCAGGCAGAGGGGTGGGGCAGCGGTCAGCTCATATGATTCCAGAAGCTTTTCTGCAGAGACTTGCTGCAGGTCATTGCAGATCAGCTCAACAGATAGGGAGACAGAACTAATGCCTGGTAAATGGAATGCAGTTAAGAGAACTGAAAAATGAGGGGTGATAGAGCGTCTTCTCTGTAAAGTGAAGAATCCCATCTGTGACACAGAATCAACTAACTAATTCTCTTTCCCTCTTTGCATTGCCTGACAGGAAGCTCAGAGGTAGAGTTCTGCTTCTCACAAGTGCCCTGTACCTGTGGTAATTTTCTGGATGCTTCCCATGCTCCCAGTAGCAAATTAAATTTTGTATTGGATCTTTTCTCCTGATTCCCTTTCTTACTTCTCCCCTTACCTCCTGTGTTTTGTCTCTTTAATTTTTGGTCAGTGGAACTGTGTTTTGCTTAAGCCTTTTTGTAATATGGAAGGCATGGATGAATATCTGTGGAGATAAAAACACAATTTCCAACCGTATCTGTGTTTGTCTATGCCTTTTACTTAGGTATCTTGTACCCCTGTGCTCCATTTCAGCATATTCAAAATGTGAGGTATATTTTGGCCTTTGTAGTGTTAGGAAGATACAGCTCATTGGGCTCATGAGACTCCTGGCCTTGGAGGGTGTAAAGGCTGTGCAAAATCAATCTGGGCATGTTCTATCCTAGCCAAATCCCCACCCCTTTGTTGGCTCTGGGCCGGAAGGCCTGGGCCCTTGGTCTGTTCTTTTTTTTTTTTTTAAAGTTTTATCCATTACTGAGAGAGAGAGAGAGAGAGACAGCGTGAGCAGGGGAGGATCAGAGAGAGAGGGAGACACAGAATCTGAAGGAGGCTCCAGGCTCTGAGCTAGCTGTCAGCACAGAGCCTGATGCGGGGCTCGAACCCACAAACTGTGAGATCATGACCTGAGCCGAAGTTGGATGCTTAACTGACTGAGCCACCCAGGCACCCCAACATTGGTCCATTCTTGGCTGTGACACTAATTGGCAGGTGGGCAGGCTGTTTCCTTTCCCTGGGGTTCAGTTTCCACCTCTGTGTAATGGGAGATAATAATCCCTTGCCTGCTGACCTCAAAGGCCCCACATCTTATTTGATGCTGTTCATCGAATGAAAGTCCTCTGAAAGCAAGTTTTTACGGAGGCCTAAGGATAACCAGGGTTTGGCGGCAGAGCTGGGGGTGTTGACCGACACCAGAACCTTATCTGTTCCTGGTCCCAGATGATCCCACAAATAGGGCCGTTCACTAAGTCAGTTATTTTGTCTTAAGAGAAGTCTCTGAAGTCAGATGCGCTGGCTATGAACTTCAGCTCTGCCTTTACTCATTGTGGACCTTTGACCTTGGTCTTCTTTTCTTTGTAGAATGGAGGTAATCACGTTAGAAGTGATGAACACCACCTCCGGCACAGAGCGAGCGCCTGTCATTCCCAGAGGCTGACCAGTGCATGCTCTGCAGCAAGCTCTGGGCTGACTTCTTCGGCTGGGATGGACTGTCTGGGGCACCCCAGGGACAGCAGGGGGTTCTGGACATGGAGTGCACTTGAACCTCCCTGCGGTCAAGGGACCCTGTTCTGTGAGGCATCTCTCTTCACTTTGTTCTTGGCTTTGGCAATAATGGCAACCTCCACAATTCACTCAATACCAGATGCTGGGACTGAGGCCGGCCCTTCTGGGAAATGGAATCTAACCATAATGAAAAATGAGATGGGCTTTCCTCCGCCTTCCTAGCTCTGGAACTTTAGGACTTAAAATAAGTCCAGATAGGCATTTTTATTTTCACTTAGGAGGTTGTTAAAAATTATGGAAAGTTTGACACGAGCCCTGACTTACCTTGGATGAAATTCTCAAGACGTGGCTCTCAGCCCCTAAATTGGATGAGTTCCTTTGTTAAACTCCCAAGTCTTTTTTTTTTTTTTTTTTCAGTTGGGAGAAAATAACAGAGCTCAGAGTCCACTTTAATTGCCAATAAGGTTCTGTATTCTAAGTAGGGCAACAGAGAAGTGGAAAGGGCAAGTAAGAGGTGGAGAAACCGAAATGTTTTGTAACACTTTATTTCAGGGATGAGGTGGATGAGTATCGTTAACCCTGAAAACCTCTGGGATTTCATTTGCTGCAAGCCCAATTTTTATTCTCTCTGAGAAGTCGTCATCACATGCTCTTCCTGCTTCTTAGAGGGTGCTCCAGAGACCAGGT
The DNA here is from genome assembly GCF_008692635.1 of Crocuta crocuta. Lineage (NCBI taxonomy): Eukaryota > Metazoa > Chordata > Mammalia > Carnivora > Hyaenidae > Crocuta > Crocuta crocuta. The sequence continues at coordinate 13,365,458 of NW_027531893.1, forward strand.
GTGTGGGGTGTTGAAATAACTATCCGAGTTGCTTCTGCATCACCCTGGATCTTTTTGGGTGGGAGGGGATAAAATTTTATAGACTGAGTCAAATATCTGTAGCTCCAGAACTAAAACTTGCAAAAAAAAAAAAAAAAGCTCTGAACTGGAGTAATTTGCATTGTCAACTGTCAGAGTGATGATGTTGGGTCTTGGGTTTAGAATACAATCATAACTTTTTAAAGTTCCCGTACCTAGGGAATCCAGAGAGCTATCAACCTAACATTGGGAAAACACATCAGTCAAAATGATTTTTGGAAGTGACAGAGATTCACAAAATGAGAGATCGAGACACACACACACACACACACACACACACACACACACACNTGTCACATGTCATGGAGCAGAGTAGAAAAATGGCAGAAGATAATTGAGGGGTTTTACATGGAGATCCTAGAGGAAGGAAGAAATGAGACAAGGAAAGTAAGGAGGGTGATGGTGTAGGGAAGTGATGTGCAGCAGGGTGTGGCCGTGGGGAACTCACAGGCCAAATCTGGCCCTCCGCTTATTTTTGTCAATAAAGTTTTTTTGGAACACAGCCACCGCCACTTGTTTACATGCAGTGCATGACTGCTTTCAGTCTGCAGTGGCAGAATTGAGTAGTTAGAACAAAGAGTCCATGACCTACAAAGCCTAAAATATTTATTAGCTGGCCCTTTATAGAAACTGGGTTTTGTTTTGTTTTCTGTTTTGGTTTTGGTTTGTTTGTCCCTGCTGTAGATTACCATGGGTAAATCCCTGATTAAGGTATAGAAGCCCTTCTCCATCCCTTACTAGCTAAGTGGTCTTAGATAGTAACTTTGTGTCTCTGAGGCTGTTTCTTTCATCTGTATAATGCTCATTGTGTGATTGGACAAAGCACCCCAGGACGTAGTGGTATAAAACAGTAAGTGGTCCTGTTCTACATTGTTGCTTTTGGGTCAGCAAGAGGTTCTCCTGGGGTCTCCACGAAAGCTCCTCTGATCTTGGCTGGCTCTCCAGTCTGGGGGTAACATGATTGCTATGGGCTGCTCTCGAACTGTCTCAGCTGGGACATGTGGACTTGTCCTGCACATGTCTTCCCTGCACCCAGTAGATGAGCCCAGACTTGTCCACGTGGCAGTAACAGAGTTCCCAGAAAGCAGTAGAGGGAGAGAGGGGAAATGTGCAAGGCTTCTTGAAGCCAAACTTAGACTGAAGCAGGGACATCCTCTTCTGGCCAGAGCAAGCTCCCCCGGGCCGGCCATATTCCGGGTGTGGGGAAACAGACTTTTCCCCTTGATGGGAGGAGATGCCAAGTCACATTGTGAAGGGAATGGTTACGACAGACCATTGCTTGGGGCCTTCTGTAACTCAGTCTCCTCTGCTTCTAATAAGCCAAGCTCCAGTAGGAATAAAGAATCATGCACAATACGTGGCATGTAGGAGGCACGTAAGAAATCCCAGCTGCTATGTGAGTGAGGCTGCACTCCTAGGGTTTAGCTGGTGATTATCTTGTGGCCTCCCTGCTTGGGCAGGGCACTGTTCTTATACTGCGGAAGGACAGGTAACTGCTATAGGTCCCCAGCTGAAAAAGTGTGCTTAATATAGAACCTGGCACACATTACTCTCCCTCACTGTTAGTCTTCCTTACTAAGTGATTGATAAAAGTAAACTCTCCTTACTATTCTCACTGCTCGTGAGCAGGACCAGTCTCTCCATTCCAGACAGACTCGGGGTTCGTGTCTGTGGTTTTTCCCTTCAGACACCCAGTCTCCCTCCCTCCTTCTCTCCCTCCTTTCTTCCCTCTCCCTTTCCCTCTTTCCCTTTTTCTCTCTCTCCCCATTACCCTTTCCCTCTTCCTCATTTGACTTCTCTCTTGGGAACACTTAGCAAAGCTCCTGGAGTCCAGCACAGTGGGCCTTTAATACAAAGCGACATGGGCTCAGAGTCTCAGGCCCTGGGAGCGTCCCCGGCAGCAAGCTCTCAGCTGCAGAATCCTCGGAATGGCTAAATTGCAGCCTGACAGTGTAGATCAGGAAGGGTCACTGTGCAGAGTGCCTGCCTGATGGAGGCGGGGAGACTGAGCCTCCGTGGTACCTGCTGCAAGGATTGGACAGCTGTCTCACAGTGGAGAGTTGCCTTCTGGGAAGCCAGAGACTTCCTGAGACTGTGATGAAGTGGTCACAGCCCCTGTGCATGGAAGGGGTCCACTCTGGAAGGATCTGCTCCCGGTCAACACACCTTTACAGAGCTCTTGCCCGCTCAAGGATATTGGACAGGGCATTTTCCGAGCAGCCTTGGATGGGGTTGAATCTAGAACAGGGTCAAAAAAGAAGGAAATGATACCTGAGGTGGGTGATGGAACATCTGTAATAAATTATAACCAGATACAAGGCAGACCTGGGTTGGGATCTCAGTTCTGCTGTTGATTAGCTGGGAATAGTGCTTCTGTGTAAGGTCCAGGATGTGCACTGCACAAAGGAGCAAACAAGAACTAAAATTCAGCTTGCTCTTTCATCATCAAGACATGCACTTAAATTCAGGACTGAAATTGCCCAGAATAAGGGGCAATTCTTCTCTGTTAATTCTCCCAACATGAGCAGTGGTGTGAGACTGGGTGGCATTGGAAGAATTCAACCTCTCTGAGCCTCAGTGTTCTCATCTATAAGATAGAGATAAAGATACTACCAGAATCAGAAGGTGTTTTTGTAAAATAAGATATTTGTAAAATGCTTAAAGTAGTATAAAGTTCCAGTAAATGGTCCCACCTGGTGGTGGGATGGCAGATGACCTGTGTTCAAATCCCACTCTGCCAATTCCTAGCCGTAAAACCTTGGGCAACTTAAACTCTTCTTCCTCAGTTTACTCATATTTGAACATTGGGATGATGATGACGACGCCTTCCCGCTCGGTCATTGTGAGGACTAAATGAGTTGATGCACGTAAGGCGCTGATTTGGTTAGCACATAAATACTAGCCTCTGTGTAAGCTAGTTTTAGTGCTGCAGTGGAGAGCAGTTCATGTGCCTGACGAGTCCATCTGGGCTAGGGAATCTTCCGCCACGAATAAGCGCCCGTGGGTACTCGAGGCTGGACGGTCTGGGATGGCTAGGAAAAGCAGCTGGTACCGAGCTGATGGCCATTTGCACTGCTTGACCAAGACCCCAAAGAGACCCTGTGCCTTCATTCATGGTCTCTAACTCTGTGTCTGCCATCCTCTTCCATGAGGGTCTGGCCAGTGCCTCCCTACCTTCCACCCGCTGCTGCCCACCTGTAACCGTTCCAGGATGTGTGTGGTGAAGGGGTGTGACTTAGGGGCAGAAACGAGTCTGGCTCAGGTCCCCAGTCCTACCAGTTGCTAGCTGAGTGACTCTGGGCAAATTTCTTAGCCATTTTAAGCCTCACTTTCTTCATCTGTAAAATGGAAATACTGAGAGAGCCTGTGTCACAGGCTTATCGCAAGATTTAAGGGCAATGATGCAAGTTAAGTGTTTAGCTCACGTGGGTGGGGGGAGCACTTGCTCATCTCCAGACATTAGCTGCTACTGCTGGTGGTGTAGGCGTAACCCACATATGGGTCCACATATGGGTGTAGGCATAACCCACATATGCACACACGCACACTCACCGGGTTCGGGGCTAGGCCCTTAGGGGTCATAAACCTGAATGGATTCTCAGAAGGGCGTGTTGGTGGAGGTTATGCCCATGCTACCGAGGGAGCCAAGTGCAGGGTGGAAAGTTCTGTAGTGAGGGCAGGAGCAGACTTCTGTAGGAACACAGCTGTAAGACAGAAGGAGGCAGAAGGCAAGAGCCATGCGGATGCTGGCTTGCAGGTGAACGGCCTCGCGGCCGAGGCCCCAGCCGGCTTCAGAACTTGAGCCACTCACGTGGAATTTGCAGCCAGCCCTGAAGACCACTTCTCGGTTCTGGGCATGGACACGCAGCTGCCCGTTCTAGCAGGGGGGACCCTTCCACTCGGGGCCACCCCAGGTCAGAAAGGATCAGAGCCCCAGATCTGGTGGGAAATGCCAAGGCCATTAATCCCGGCACTGAGTCCCCAGAAGGACGCCACCAGGGACCTCCTGAGAGCAGGTTAGAAGCAGCCCCTCCAGTGCAGGTTTCTGAGGCGATTCAAATTCATCAGCTCTGCCCTGGTACTTGAGACTCATTAGAACCGTGATTTAGGCCCATTTACTGGTGTGAGATCACAGTGGGGTGCTGGGTGATTATGGTCACCCAAGCTTGCAGCCAAAGACTATTATATACTTCCTGTTGTACTGGTGCTCATCCCTGGCCCATCCCGGGCGACACCTCAGAGCGGGGAGAGGCCAGAGCAGTCCCTGGGAAAGGGGTTCTCATCCCCGTGGACTTGCTGAGGGCCGCCTGTGCCTCTCTCCCCCCACCCCTGCTACCTTTCCCTGCGTCTGCAAGTGGTGAGTGTGCGTGAGGGCTCCTCCATGCACCAGCCCCAGGGACCTTTCCGAAACCAAAGTCTGATCGTGGCATGCTCCTGGCTCAGAAAAAGCCTCCAATGGCTTCTTTAAAGCACTCGGCCCCACATGATGTCATATTTTACAAGTGTTTGTGGCTCTGTTTCCGCTTGTACAGTGAAGTCCCATGAGCCTACTTAGTTCACTACCTCGCACCTAGAATAATGGATGTTGCCTAGAAGGTGCCCTAATATTGGTGAAGATGAATGAATGAAGAAGTAGTAGTAGTAATAGTAGACAGAAGAGTAGTAATAATACAAAAAATAATAGCTGCTACTGTCTGAGTGTGTGCAGGGTGCCTGTCACTGTGCCGAGCACTTGACCTACATTTTCTCACCTGATCTTCACAACAAGCCTATTGAGGCAGGTGCTAGTTTGTCCCATTTTACAGAAGAGGAAACTGAGGCTTACCGTTGCTAGAAGTAACTTGCCCAAGGTCACCCGGCTAGTAACAGGTAATTCGGTGACTGACTTCAGGTCTTACGTGTCCTCTGTGTTCAGGTGGAATAGTGAAGACAAGGGGCCATTCCCTCTCTGCTCCCTGTCTGCCTCAGTGGCATAGGGTGGCCTCACTGCCGTCCATAGAATCACAGCGGGGTCCTGAGGAAGAATGGGAAGTTGGTGAGACACTGTCTGAGAGTCATAGTTAGTTGTTTTCAAATGGAAATATTAATGGGGACACCTGGGTGGCTCCATCAGTTAAGTGTCTGACTTCTGCTCAGGTGACAATCTCAAGATTTGTGAGTCCGAGCCCTGTGTCGGGCTCTGTGCTGACAGCTCAGAGCCTCGGGCCAGCTTTGGATTCTTTGTCTCTCCCTCGCTCTGTCCCTCCTCTGCTCACACTGTGTCTCTCTGTCTCAAAAATAAACATTAAAAAAAAATTTTTTTAATGGAAATGCTGATGGAAGAGATACTGTCCACAGGGAGCACCATCACCCAATGCAGTGGTGGCGATGGGACTCTGTGTCAGCCTAGGACACAGGAAGGATCCAGAAACAGGCCAGACAACAGGATTCTAGAGTTCTCTTGCTTCATTTTGTCAAGTTGAGCTATGGTTGCTTTGCAAGTCCTGAGTAGCAAAAAGGTTTGAGCCATTTGTATATTTTCAAATTGGAACTTTTTTAAATTTTCCCCCAAAGGCAAAATATGAAGCTCTACTTACTACTTATTGCTGAGTAGGAAGGACGCTGACATGGGCTTTCAAAAGCTCTAGCATGTCAGGTAAGAATCCGGCCATCCAGGCAAATGAGGAGAGAGTGAGTGTGTGCGCGCACGTGTGCACATGCATACATTTGGCCTGGACCGTGCTGTGCTTGGCATCTTTCTTGACACTCTGCACACTTCTTCTGTGATGTGATGGGACGGCCCAGCCATTCTCCCTCTGAGTGACTGTGACCGCCACCGGCCTTCAGAGTTTAAGCTCCTGACAGATATTAAAGAACAATTCACTTATTACAGCTAAACAGAAAAGCATATGGAAAAAGCAAACTGCATTAACATCTGCTGCCTGGGCTCCATCTGCTCCCGTTGGCTTGGCTTTGCCTCCAGACGTGCCAACCTGTCAGTTTTCCAGGGCCAGTTCCTCCTTCCTTCCAAGCGAGGACGGGATGTGCCCGTTCATTCCGAGCCGCTCACGCAAGACCACACACTGCTTAGGCGTCGTAGAAACGCAGAGAAATGCCTGAAATGCAAGAAGTTGGGAGGTGGTGCGTTCTGGAGCTCACAGTCTGGCGCAGCTGCTTACTGACTGCGTGGCCTGGGTAGGTGGCTTAGCATTTCCATGCCTCGGTGTACCGGTCTGTGAAATGGGCTTAGCAATGGCGACAGCTACATCTGAGAAGCAGCGTTCAGGTCAAATGTTAGAATGCAGGTAAATCCCCTGCATCCGTGGCATATCTATAGTAAGTGTGCACAGATACTAATTCTTGCTTTCCATAGAAATAGTCCCCACGATCCCCACCTGGTCCGTGTTACTCGTCTCGGTTTCTACAGCCTTGCACCTAGAATTTAATATTCCTCATTGGCCGCCACATACGGCAGGGTCTTGTGGCCTTCTGGAAGTTCCCACATTTACACCCTTAAAGCTGCAGCCGCTTCCCCCGAACGTCCTCCTTAGCGAGTCCCAAGCTGAAAGCTCCCAGCGTGTCATTTCCTGACGGGAAGGGGGCGCCGTGCCCCTCACGGAACGGGCCAGCCCAGGGACAGCTGGCCTCGCATGCGTTCCGCCGGCAGCCTCCTCCTCCCACCTGAGCTGATTTTTGCCTCCAGCTAGCAAGACAAACCAAATGTTGTTATTTTAGTGTCTGGTAGCCTGTCGGAAATCACTTCTAGAAACGTGTTCCTGTTTTCTCTGCCCCCCACCCCTGCTCCTGGGAGCAGCCCCGTCTTTGCAGCAGTGAGGACAGGGCAGCCGGCTGCTGGGGACTGGGCCACGGTGCGGTGGCCAACTGGTGCTTATGGGCCGGGGTGAGGGCCTTCGGCTGCTCTCTGTGCCTGCTCGTGCCCCAGTTTCCCCGCCTGTAACGGGGGGTGTTGGCAGTGTGGGCCTCCGGGGACTAGCCGTGGCGGTCGAATGAGGTAATCCGTGCACGGTGCTTAGGTCAGTTCCTGGCCTACCGGATGGGGAAGCGGCAGGTGAAGTCCTGCGGAGGGTCCTGGGCGCGAAGGGAGCTCGGCTGGGAAGGAGGAGGGAGCACAGCCAGTCCCGGGTCTCCTGACCCACCCCTCTCCTGGGAGACTGGGCGGAGGGGGAGGGGCTCCACTCCCCTTTCTTGTTCTGCCGTCTCAGGCGTGGCCCATAGACGTGTGGATCCTAGTGCACCCGAGTGCTAGGGATCCACAGGCCAGACTAGTCCTGTGTTTGTCCACGAATGCGGTGTGGCCCACCGTGGCGCTCAAGATGACGTCGTGGCGCTCCGTGGATATTAAATGACCCCGAGCTCCCCAGGGAGAACGTTCGTGCCTTCTCACCTCCCTCACTGTCTTCGATGACACCAGGGACGGTGTCTCAGCCGGGTGCTCATGGGCTTCTCACACCTGACACTTACACGTCTCCCTTTGCCACAGCAGCCTCAGGAAGGCAGTTTGATCTGGCTGGGGTGGAAATATACCACCTCTTTGTCCTTGTGATTCTGTTTGAGAGCCCACAGCCATCAGCTTTGCTTTTCACGTTATAAGTGCAAACATTTAAATGGCAGCCAATCAAAATTACTAAGGGCAAAATGGCAAAAGCATCAGAACGTGCTGCGCCACTCCCGCACGGCTGGTTGAACGGGGTCCAGGGAGTTCTGGGGGCGGGGGAGCGTCTAGCAGGGTCACTGCCGGGCGCGTAGGTCCCGAAGCTTCAGCCCCCGTGCCTGCCTGCTGTTCTCCTCTTATGTCCACTGTCAACCGGGCGCTGCTGGCGGACAGCTTCCTTTCCTCTGAGGTCTGGGCCTGGCTGAGCCTGCTTCACAGTGCAGCCTAAGACCGCAGGAGCGCAGGGAGCTCGCATCTCTGGCCACACCTGGGAGTCACCTGGGGAGCTTGCAGAGGTCCCACTTCCGGGGCCCCGGCCCACCAGGATCTCCAAGGTTGCAACCAAGCATCAGTGTGTTTAAGGCTCCCCGGTGATTCTAGTTGGGCCGGCAAAGTTGCGAACTCTGGGCTAAATGCTGCCTGTTCTCACTGCATCATGCCATCTGCGGGAAGAAGAATCAAGAAAAGCTAAGAGGAATCGAGAGGAGGAGGGGCAGAAATGCTAATCAAATATTGAACGAAACCAGCATGTCACGAAGGGGATATTTACAGCGTGTGCCATTTTATCAGCCTTATAAACACACAAAGCAGCACTACATATTGTTTGTGGACACGTGCCTATTTACTAGAGGTATAAACGCGTAGCTGTGAAGGACGGAAGTGACCTCCGGGTTGTTAATAATTGGGAGCTGAGCAGTGGAGAGTACGTCAACCCTATCTGTAAAGGTTCATGTGTTTAAAGCATTGAACAAAGCATGGCAGGATTGGTCCCTCATAGTGTTACATTATTTTTCTGTATCTTTGGTATGTTTTGAAGTGTCCTAGTTCAAGAAGATATTAGTTTTTTACTTTATAAGCATTCATATCAGAAAGATATTTTGATCCGTTTTAGAAAACAATAATTAAAAAACACACCAGAGTTTACCACCTCAGTTCTTGAGACGTTCAACAACTTTTGTAAATGTCCCAGGCCATGGGCAGCCTTTTGATCGCAGGAATAATGCAGGACAGTGGGTGAGAGGGAGGCAAGACACAGATGGACAGAGGGACACTGGGGGAACAGAGACCCGGGGTGGGGAGACAGGCTGATCCCCGGGGTCTGAATGAAGTCAAGGCCTTCAACAATATGCACGGCTCTGCCCTGCAAGGTGGGGCGCCGTCTGCCTGACTTCTTCCAGGACTTGGAGGGCCTCATTATCTAGTAAGTGCTGCCACGGACACAGAGAACCTTGGCCTCAAGTGATAATCTAGGATGGGGGGAGTGGGGGAGGCCTAGCCTGACCCTCAGGATCTTCTTTGGCTGTCCTCTGGAAACTCACAGTGGCCTGGAGATGGATGAAACCAGACACTGTCAGGAAGCTGGACCCCCCTCTGCACAGGATCTGAAGTCAGAGACTTCTGTGCCCACAGAGAAACTGCAAGCCCCCCTTTTGGGGTGTTTCACCCCTAACCAGAGGCAGCTCCTTGTTAGTCTTTGATTTGAGGGAGCTGTTTGGTTGGGAAGTGGGTATGAGCTTGAGCTCTGGAGTCGGGCACTGTGGTTTAAATCCCCAGTCTCTGTGGCCTTGAGCAAGTGTCTTTACCTCTCTGAGCTTCAGTTTACTCATCAGTCAGAAAAGATATCCCACTAGGTCTGATCTGTGTTCCAGGCACTGTCCTCAGGGCTCTGCCAGCAATGACTGATTTGCTGTTCTATCAACCCTACCAGTTGGTTATAGCTGGGAGGTCTGGCTGAGGTCACAGAGCTTTTAAAAGGCACCAGGACGCAGGTTAGTCCATTTCAGTGCTCATGCCCCTGACCACTGGCCCACACTGCTTCTTCGTAGGGCCGTTTGGAGGGTCAAGTAGGAGAATGCATGCATAGAAAATACTGGCCCGGCATCAGTGAGGGGAGGTGCGTCAGGGAGTGGGGGTCTCTATCATAAAATCCTGGGGGCGCCTGGATGGCTCAGTCAGTTAAGCATCAGGTCATGATCATGTGGTTCATGAGTTCAAGCCCCATGTCGGGCTCTGTGCTGACAGCTCACAGCCTGGAGCCTGCATCCGATTCTGTGTCTGTCTCTCTGTCCCTCCCCTACTTATGCATATGCGCACTCGCTGTCTTCGCTGTCACTCTCCAACCTTAGAAAAAGGTTTTTATTTTATTTTATTTTATTTTTAAATGTTTATTTCTAGGAGATAGAGAGAGAGACAGCGTGAGCAGGGGAGGGTCAGAGAGAGAGGGAGTCACAGACTGAAACAGGCTCCAGGCTCTGAGCTGCCAGTCAGCACAGAGCCCGACGCGGGGCTCGAACCCACGAACCGCGAGATCATGACCTAAGCAAAGTCGGACGCTTAACCGACTAAGCCACCCAGGCGCCCCTAGAAAAAGGTTTTTAAAGAATCCTGAACACCTGGTGTCCACTAGGATTCTCCTGGTCTTGACTTTAGGTGTGTGGATGCAGCAGATAAATTTCTGTCTACTTCCTGAGGCCCAACCAGGAGGAGAAATTTCACGATGTGCCCTCCGCCCCCCACCAAACCCCCGGTTTTGGGTTCACACACTGCCAGACCTCCACGGAGAGATAAGGATGGGAAGTTCAGAGCACAGCTTTGAAATCAGACCTGGGCTTGATCCTAGCCCCGCCCCCTCCCACCTTTGTGACGTTGGGTGAGTCACATAAACCTTCTCTCCAGGTTCCATTGACTCTTACATCAAGTGAGGATAATAACATGCCCGTGATAACGGAGAGGGTTAATGGAGGGAGTAAACAGAAGGTGCTTGGGGCTGGTAGGACAGCATGGAGCCCACGCTGAGGATTATGGGTGAAGGAAAAGATCAGGAAGCTCGAAAAGTAAGCAGCACTGATCTGTTGTGAGGCTTTGACATCTGGCCTGTATTTCGAAGACAGCTTGGGAGTCCCGTGTTGCTGACTCACCTCTTGAGTGAGAAGCCCTAAGGGAAATACTGCCTTAAGGGAAAAGGTGACCCGCCCTGGGGCAGGAAGTCAGCCCGAAGCCAGGATGAGGTCCTGCAAGGGTCCCCAGAGGCTGAGGACTCAGATACGTCCTGTCGAGAGAGAGAGAGAGAGAGAGAAGGCAGCCTGCCTTCCAGCGAGTGGCCTGCACCACTGTGAAGTTCACAGCAGGAGCCATCTAGTGGCCTGAACAACTGTGGTCCCTCCAGTCTCCTAGAATCACCGTCTGCCTGGGTTGTCCCGCGAGCTGTCCGAGGATGAAGGGGAGCAAAGTCCAGGCAGAGCTGGTCGTGCTGGGAAAGGTGCTCCTGCTCAGCCCCTCCTGGAAGGAGCTTGTCCACGGCAGCCTGGGGGGCTCAGTCGGTTACGTGCCTGACTTCGGCTCAGGTCAGGATCTCTGGTTCATGAGTTCAAGCCCCGCATCAGTCTCTGTGCTGACAGCTAGCTCAGCGCCTGGAACCTGCTTCAGATTCTGTGTACGTCTCTCTCTCTCTCTCTGCCTCTCCCCTTCTTGCTCACTCGCTCTCTTTCTCTCTCACTAAAAAGTAAATACGGAAAAAAAAAAAAAAAAAAGAGCCAGCAGATCTTCTGCCTGGACGTGAGTGGCACACGACACAAGAGCAGCAAGAGGGGACAGAAGNCCTGCACCACTGTGAAGTTCACAGCAGGAGCCATCTAGTGGCCTGAACAACTGTGGTCCCTCCAGTCTCCTAGAATCACCGTCTGCCTGGGTTGTCCCGCGAGCTGTCCGAGGATGAAGGGGAGCAAAGTCCAGGCAGAGCTGGTCGTGCTGGGAAAGGTGCTCCTGCTCAGCCCCTCCTGGAAGGAGCTTGTCCACGGCAGCCTGGGGGGCTCAGTCGGTTACGTGCCTGACTTCGGCTCAGGTCAGGATCTCTGGTTCATGAGTTCAAGCCCCGCATCAGTCTCTGTGCTGACAGCTAGCTCAGCGCCTGGAGCCTGCTTCAGATTCTGTGTACGTCTCTCTCTCTCTCTCTGCCTCTCCCCTTCTTGCTCACTCGCTCTCTCTCTCTCACTAAAAAGTAAATACGGAAAAAAAAAAAAAAGAGCCAGCAGATCTTCTGCCTGGACGTGAGTGGCACACGACACAAGAGCAGCAAGAGGGGACAGAAGCAACCCTTCGCCCTGTCACCCAGGCACCCGGCCTCTCTCCACTTCACCTCACGTTCTCAACTCTGAGACCAGGCAGGCCTGGCTCCTCATCTGGCTGAGATACGCTCTTCAGGCCTCAGCCCCCTCATCTTTAAAATGGGTGGATAGGGGTACCTCGCTGGCTCAGTCCGTAAGCATCTGACTCTTGGTTTCATCTCAGGTCAGGTTCTCTTGGTTCGTGAGTTCAAGCCTCAACTGAGCTCTGCGCTGACTTTTAAAAAATAGAAGCATAAATTGAAAATGGGTGGATAAAAACATGTAACCGATACTCAGCATTGCATCCACAGCACATTGTATACATAGTCTGTTTTTATTTTTTTATTGAATTGGTAAGCTGGTTGTCGGTCTCACGGTCTCCTTTTACAAAAACGCAAGCTCCCTGAGAGCAGGCGTCTGTCTTACTCAGAGACCTATTCATGCTGCTTAGAACAGGGACTTGCACATACCGGATACTCAGTAAACAGGCATGATTCGTGCATGAAAGTTTACCTGCAGATAGAATGTTGGCTGCAGTGGTAACAGTTACCTTGTATCGACTGTTCACCTGGGCCCTGCTCTGTGCTTTTCCACCAGTTAAGTCACCATAGCTGCTCATCAGTCTTAGGAGTTTTGGATATTATTATGCCCATGTTCCCTAGGAAGGCTCAGAGAGGTCAGCTAACTTCCCCAAGGTCACACAGGTAGGAAGTGGCAGAGCCAGGTTTCCAGCCCCAAAGAGCAACTTGGCGGCGTGCACTTGAAACACACTTTATTGCTGAGTGCCGTCCGGCATGCCACAGTGGCTCTGCTTGCCAGGGGCGCCTCTTTGTCAGCACTGTTTGGGAGACAGATGTCAGACCATTTCATCAGAACCAGGTGACCAGAACGTTCCTTTCAGGTCATGTCAATACACACAAAGGTTGGTTGTGAGGAAGTGTTGCATTCCCCCAAAGCCTGATAGGGACTGTGACAGGGTCTCCTGAACTGTGTGGCCAAGATTGCCACACCGCCTCCCACGGACCACAGCGACCCTCAGTCCAGAGTGTGGCCATCAGTTTTTAAAAATTTTCTTAATGTGTTGTTATTTATTATTGAGAGAGACCGAGTGTGAGCAGGGGAGGGGCAGAGAGAGAGGGAGACACAGAATCCAAAGCAGGCTCAGGCTCTGAGCTGTCAGCACAGAGCCCAACGTGGGGTGGAACTCACCAACCATGAGATCATGACCTGAGCTGAAGTTGGGCGTGTAACCGACTGAGCCACCCAGGCGGCCGTGGACAAGCTCCTTCCATGGGGGTGGGGGTGGCGGGNCAGGCACACACAGGCTCATAAAGGAGATTTAGGGGGTGGCAGCAGCATATTCATTTGTACCTCTGCATAGTAAAGATAATTTATTGGCAGCTGCCTGGGAAGCTTAGTTCTGGAATCACAGGGATGGCAATATCAGGTCCCTTTTCCCCTTCTCTCTCTCTCCCCACCCCAAATGGCTCAGGGCTTTCAGATGACATAAATTAATTGGCCGTGTGTGTGTGTGTGTGTGTGTGTGTGTGTGTGTGTGTGTGTTAGAGAGAGAGCGCGCATATGTATGTATATATTTATTTATGTACAGGCGTCTTTCTTTATTTATATCACTGGCTCCACGAGCATTTACATTTCTTCAGAGATTCTGCAGTAATGAGCTTACAAGTATGTCATTCATTACCCACTTGTGGCAGGGTTTTGGGAGGGGAAAGGGGGGCCCGGCAGATGCAAAGGATGTGTTTGAAAGCTGAATGTCTTTCATCAACAGGAGGCCCATTTGTCTCCTTAAGTGCCCCTTTCCCAGAGGACCCGGGTCGGAGAATGTCAAGAGAGAGAAAGGCTCCCAGGTAGTCGGGGCAAGAGAAGTCACGAAGGTGTGCGGGAGCATGAAAGAATGTGTCAGGGTTCGGGGGTACAGAGCCGGACTTCATCTCAAGTCACAGGGATTGAGGCATTGAGGTGGAATGACTTTAGCCAAGGACCTAAACTGTTCAAGTAACCCTCTGTCTACCTGCTGACCCTCTCCTCCTCAAAGATTTCAGCTCACTTAGGGATGGATGGCTCTCTTCCAGGGTCTTTGCTGGAGGCGGTATCGCCCCCTAGGGATCATTTTGGAAATCGTGGGGCACTCCTCTAAGGGCTAGATGTTAATGGCTCCTGGGAACAGTGGGTGGATTTTAAAACCATGCTGTGCGATGTGGGGCATGTTACTTCATGGCATCTACCAAATAGTTCTCTGGGATCCCCCCCCCCCCCAGATTTACTGAAGTCTAATTGAGAAATGAAGTCATACTTGAGATAGAATATACCCCGTGATGCCTTAACTACATTGTGAAAGTATCCACCCCACCCCCCTTGGGATTAGTTAACACGTCATTCCGGGATTTTTCAAAGATGATCTGTGTTGAGTGTTTAGCGCAGCCTTTGGAATAAATGTCAGCAGCGATGGTTATTATTAATAAGTTTGCGGTTTACTGGTCTCTCCTGCCATTGATTTCTTTGTCTGCCTCATGAGCATATGCTCTTTCTTCTCTAGTTTGGGGCTGGAATTTGCCTTCTCTGTGAAAGCCTCCTGTCCTCTCCTTGGAGCGAGCCTAGTCCTTGACGAAACCCAACCATGGCCCACATCCACCCCCACTGCCCTTTGCTCCTGTCCTGTCGTGAAATAATTTATGTGCACTGGCACGTCCCGATTCTGTGCCTGGACTCCATGGACAGCAGGAAGCACGTCTTAATTTGCCTTCTTCTCCTTTGCCTCCGCCATGCCTGGCAGGGAGTAGGGACCCAATTAAAGTTCATAGAATGAATAAACCAGCGATTCTCAACCCTGTTAGACTCAGCCCCTCTTGATGCAGCATATCTTCTAGAATATTCCTTTTCTCTATCTTGAAGTGAAATCCATTACTTATAACCTACTTAGACTCAGCTCTAAATCAGCTCTAAATCAGATCAATATCCTGACAGCGTAGTAACATAAAGAATACATAAAGGTAATTTATAATAAAAAATAGTAAAGATTTTATTCCAGAAAGGATTGGGGTACACAATACTGGACTAGGACTTGTCAAACTTTCTTGTGTGGGTGAGTCACCGGGGAGCACTGGTTAAAATGCAGATTCTGAGTCTTGTTGAGCCTGAGTTCCTGCCTAACAAGCTTCCAGAGCTTTCTGCCGTTGCCAGCTGAGGGCCTAGAAGTCCCATGACAGGGTCAGGTGCGTATGCTGACTCACCGAGAATTCAGTAGTTACAAATGCAGGTGTGTGTGGGCGTCGCCTGGCCACGGCTTCGGTGGATGTGGATGACGTGATTTTTCGGAAAGTGTGGTCCAACTCTGAATGATGTAAAGGGTCACCTTGAATTAAACGGTGTTTACTTCTCTGGAAAATTCAGTGAGGTTAAAATCATTCCAACCTACTCTCTGTCGTATGTAAATCTGAGTTCGGTCCCTGGCTCCAATAATTTACAATGAGTTGTTCACCTACCTGACATCTTCGTGACATTCACATGTCCTGCAGGATGTAGGATGATTTTTTATCACTTGGCAGTGTGTGTCCCCAATGCATTCCTAGGTGTCTGGTGCCCCACCCCCCCTTACTTACTGCCAGGACCATCTGCCAGACATTGTGGCACCCAGCAGTGCCGCCACACACTTTCAGAACACCCCACGAGGGGCGCTCCCCTTTCCATTGAAGACCCTGGAATAACAGGTTTGGTTAAGAGCTCTGAGATCTTTGAGGCAAGGCTCAGCTGATAGTTACCTGAATACCCTGGGTCCTTGGCTTCAAGCAGTCATGCCTCACAAGCTCTCTGCATGCAGGAGAGTAAGGGGCCGTGGGCTGGGCTGGATGGAGACTGATGCTCTTTAGTACAGCTGCCCCTTCTCAGTGCCACTGGGCCGGTGCTCAGCCTCAGCCAGCTGTCACACATGGAAGTCCAGGTCCAGCCACATCTGCTCCCCTGATGTTTCCAAGAGTATGGAAGTCCGTGTTTGTAGATGAAATCTCCAGCGTTTCACATGTTGGCTGGGGGTCGCCTGCATGGCTCAGTCGGTTAAGCGCCTGACTTCAGCTTGGGTCATGATCTCACCGTTTGTGGGTTCGAGCCCCATGTCGGGCTCTGTGCTGACAGCTCAGAGCCTGGAGCCTGCTTCCGATTCTGTGTCTCCCTCTCTCTCTGCCCCTCCCCTGCTCATAGGCACACGAGAGCTCTTGCTCATGTGCGCACTCTCCCTCTCCCTCTCCCTCTCCCTCTCAAAAGTAAGTAAACATTAAACAAATGTAAAGGGAGAATGAGAGAATAGTAGGGGAAGATTCCTGGTGGAGAGGCGTTGCTCGGTGGGGTCAGGGAAAGGAAAAAGGCAAAGAGCAGGAAGAGGGGGTTAGTCTGTAGGAAACCCATCTGGGTTTGCTCACGGGCGTGGATTCAGGTTCGGTCCTACCTTCCCTAGGAGGCCAGGACACAGGGGCCCTGTCTTCAGGGGCTGGCCGGAGCAAACAGAAGTCTTCGGGCAGCCCCGAGTTTTCTCAGGCAGGGCAACGGGGGAGGGAGGGTATCATCCTCAGAAGGTGGCCTTGAGCCGGCAGAGGCTGCGTCGCTGCGGGTCCGGGGCTTTATAGGCCAAGGTTGAGACCTAGTTGAGAAGGGCTCTCAGGAAGCCGGCTAGAATTTGGTCAAGGAGAAATCTTTCCCTGCGGGTCACTCTCCTTCCCAGAAGATAGTTTCGGGGCTGCGGGGATCTGGATTCCTGCTGCCTCTCTCCCTGTAAAAGTATTTAACGGCACCCTATTTCCACTTGACCTAGATTTCTATCTTATGTATATTTATCGTACGTGTAAGTAAAGTGTAAATCCAAAGGCTTGGCGTATAGGGAAACGCCGGGACTAAGAAAAGTCCTAAACCTTTCATTTAAGTTAATGAGAGGATATTTAGAATTGCAAGTACAGGTCGCGCCAGCTTTCTCAGACTTGTTGGCCTGAGGACACGCATGTATTTTTAAACATCGTAGACACTCAGAGAGCTCTGGTTTACATGGATTTTATAGATTGTCAATTATTTCCTGTATATTGAAATTTAAACGAAAGCACTCTTAAAATGCTCATTAGTTTACTTAAAATCACAAAGATCCCCCCCATGCATGTCTGCACAAGGAAACATTTGTCTAAGAAAAATGTTATGTTTTCCACAACAAAAACCCATTTCGTGAAAAGAGGCATTGTTTTACGTGGTTGCAAATCTTTGTGATGTCTGCTGGATTGTCGCATTTGCTCCGGGCTTTCAATCTGCGTGATTTCGCACCTCTCAGTGGCCTCTGGAAAATTCTACTGTGTGCTTGTGAGAGAAGGAGAGAAAAAGGGAACAGGATATCTTTGTATTTTGATGGAAATAGTGACCTGAAGATCTCTCGAGGATCTCAGGGACCCTCAGGAATCCCCAGACCACACTCTGAGAACCCCTGTGTTAGGCCACCATCGTAAGCACTGACTCCATTTTAATGAAGTATAGCCAACACTTTCTAAGTTCCTGCCATTGTTGCTGAATGCATGACCTGCATTAACTCTTAACTCTAAGAGAGGCCCTTGTGAGGGAGGTGCTAGTTATGTCCATTTTACAGAGAGGGAAAGTGAAGGTCACACAGGCGTTGTGCCCAGAGCCACCCACTGCGCAGGGGGTGGAGGCCAGATCTGAATGCACTATACCTCGCGTCCCTAGCTTTACTGAAGACTTAGGGCCTGCTTACTAAATGACAAGGAGGTACCAGCTAAAAGTGTCACCATGCTGCAACTTCCTGAGTGCTGGACATGTATCCAGCACCATGCGAAATGTTCTTCTGTTAAAGAGAATTAAATGTAAGCATGACGTACTGTTTACTCTCTGCCTCACCATTGCAAAGTAGGTCCTCTTACCCCCTTTCTGTAAATGAGAAAATTGAGGCTCTGGGAGGTTAACCTTCGCCTGTCCTCCTGGGGCTAAGGGGTGAGGGCAGGATTGCAAGCCAGCTCCATCCATCCGGCCCCCTCCTTCCTTATCCCAGGCCGTGTTTCCTGCTAACATAACTCAGATCGCTGGACTGCACCAGGCTTATTATTTAGGGTTCTGTTAAAGAAGGGCCCACCATGCCGAGCGCGGCCCATGGGCTTCTAAGTGCTGGCCAGCCCAGCCCTGTGCTGTGCATGCCAATGAGCTTGGGCGAGGGGGCTGGGTTAGGTCTATTTGCATTGGCAGCCTGGGTAATTGCATATTCTAATTGGGTGCAGCCATGCACACTGCCCCTCCACTGTCCATCTACCCTGGCATTGAGGTCCTTTTGGAAGCAGGTGCGGGCTTCTCCCCCAGTGTCCCTCCCAATGGCCTCGGTCACCCTGGTGACTGGAATGAAGCCTCAGACACTGAGTTCAAGAGCAAACCACTACTCATCTGGCTGTGTGTCTGCGTGGCACAAAAGGAAGCCCTAAACTGGTTGTGACAAGCAAGCGGATGGGACAGCTCGTCCCTTTGACACCATCCCTATTCCTAATAGCTGCTGAGAGGCAGTGTGGTTTTGGCGGGCGTGACCACTGGACCTAGACTACGCGGGTTCAAATCCTGGCTCCTCCCATTCCTAGGTCTGGATTCAGGCACATAACACCCCTGAACCTTAGTGCTCCCATCCAAAACATTGGGAGAGAAATGGAGTATTTTCTTTATTAGGGGCATCACGAGGATTACATGAATTGGTACGTGCGGAGGGGCTTGGGACAGAGCTTGGGACATTTAACTGCTGCACGTGTATTTTCTAATAGATGCATGTTTCTTTGGCACCTCGCATGTGTCAAACCCTGTGTTCTCTGCTTCATCTGTTTGGTTCCTGAGAGGAAGGTCCCAGCCTGAGACCCCCAGGTTGGATGAAGGAGCTGAGGCACAGAGAGATGAAGCGCTGTCTCCCAGATCCAAGAGCCACTGGAGATAATAATCAAAGGATGAGTCAGTCAAGAAGGAGGCATGATGCCCTAGGGAGTGTCCATCTCTTCCTCTGCCCCTGGTCCCTCACAGTCCATCAGATTACTTCTCAGTGAGCTGGAATGGCAGAACGTTGTTAGCCGATCATATTGATTAATGACTAATCCAGAGAATGTTTAGTAACATGCATATAGGACCTGTCATTTTACAGATGAGAAAATTGGACAATGTCCACAGCAAGACAGCCACCCGGGCCTGCTCCCTCCCTGTCCAGTGTTCTTTCTGTACAAAAAATAGGAGCAACGGTTTATCAGTGAGTGGATCGGGTTAAAAAAACACACACAGCCACCCACCCCCCACACCCCTAGAGCAGAAACAAGGGACCCAGATTCAGTCAATGGGGTGAGGAGAGACCCACCCTGGGATCACCACACGGGGGAACTAAGGGGAGACAGACACAGATCCCGTTGTGTCTCCCTCCCCGGGTCACATCCCCTGCGTCTCGGAGCCATACTGCGTTTAGCATATTTCTACCTGATTGAAGTTGGCTCTAAACATGCCCAAGGTTGAATGGGAATGGAGGACATTATTGCATTTAATTATTTCTCTAGAATAAAAATGGATTCTAGCGGCAGCTTAGAGGTAAGGCAGTAGCAGGGCAATTAGAGTTTGGGAGCTCTCAAGCAAACATTTGAATGTACAATCATTGTAATAAGTACATTAAAATAAAATAAGTCAAAGGGTTGCATTTACATAAATAACTCAAGGTGAGAGTGTTGGATTGGTTAAGAATAAAGGGGACACAGCTAGTTGATCCTAATGAGAAAATAATAACCAATCTGTCCTGCAGGCAGAGACCATCAGGGGTGAGATGGGTGAGGCCCAGTGCTCATTGGTAGCAAAGCTAATCTGGGTTCAGGAGCTGCTGTTCTTCCTGCTTTGGGTGGCAGGCACATTCCGGAAGTTTTACATACATTCATCCTCACTAAAATACCCATGAGGAAGGTATTATCATCATTCCCATTTTCAAGATGAGGTGACTGAGGCACGGGGAGTTTGAGTTACTTCATTCCGAGCAGCGTGACCTTGGTCAGGTTATTTAACCTCCCTCTGCATTCATTTCCTCCTCCTAATTAGGACAACTCCTGCCTGCCTCCCTGGGTGTTTGAGAGGATTAAAGACACAGGTGTGTGAAGGGCCACAGTAGGAGGCGACCTGGGTGCTGAGGACAAAATGGTTATCTTGCTTGTATTTGCCTGGAAACCTCCCGAGGCTGGTTTTCCTAGGGAAGGGAACCTGGATTTGGATTTCTGAGGCTTGATTCTGGTGAGAAAGAAGAGAAGAGATCTATTTACCTTTGGTGCGCAGGTGCAGAGTTACTGGGAAGGTGAGGCCATACCTCATGTCCATCGAGGGATGGGTAAAGAAAGCGTGGTGTATACATACGTGGAATATTATTTGGCCTTAAGGAAGAAGGAAGTCCTGCAGGTGCCTGGGTAGCTCAGTTGGTTAAGCATCCAACTCTTTTTTTTAATGTTTATTCACCCTTGAGAGACAGAGCATGAGCGAGGGAGGGACAGAGAGAGAGGGAGACACAGATTCCGAAGCAGGTTCCAGGCTCCGAGCTGTCAGTGCAGAGCCCAATGTGGGGCTTGAACTCACGAACCATGAGATCATGACCTGAGCTGAAGTTGGACACTTAACCAACCGAGTCATCCAGGCACCCCAAGCATCCAACTCTTGATTTCAGCTCAGGTCACGATCTCATGGTTCCTGGGATCAAGCCCTGTGTCAGGATCTACGCTGACAATGCAAAGCCTGCTTAGGATTCTCTCTCTCCCTCTCTCTCTGCACCACCCCTGCTCATGCATTCCCCCTACCCACAAAATGAATAGGCTTAAAAAAAAAAAAAAAAAAAGAGAGAGAGAAGGAAATCCTGCCGTATGCAATGACATGGAAGATAGAATGCAAGAGGAAATAAAGCTAGTCACAGAAATACCAATACTACATGAGCCCGCTTGCATGAGCCCACTAAAATAGTCACCATCAGAGAATCCATAAAATGGTGGTTGACGGGAGCTGGGGGAGGTAGGAATGGGGAATTGATATGCAAGCAGAATAAAGTCTCAGTTATGCAGGAGGAATATGTTCTAGATATGTTCTGTACAACATCACACCTATAGGTAGCAATGTAGCATCATGCACTTAAAAATGTGTTCAGAGAGTAGATCCCATGTTAAGTATTCTTACCACAATAAAATGTTTAAAGAACAGAGTGGGAACAAGCTGAGGGACAATTTGCCACCTGCTGTAGAAAGCAGAGTTGAGTCTGTGAGCCAGATCTCAGACCTCTGAATGATGCCTGGTCCTCACTGACTGTGCCCCTCACTGACTTTTCTGGAAGCTATCTAGTATCTGCGAACTCTTCATTACAGAAGACAGATCTTTCCCTTTGTTCTTACACTTGAATCTTTTGATTTCCTTTGGCAGCCATGGAGCGTCTGGGGCCAGGCGGAAGGCCACAGGGCACCCTGAGCTGACCATCCCCATTGCGGGGCCTCTCTGAGTAGATGACGCATTAATCAGGAGTTATATTAGAATCGATGGTGGCACCTGGCCCTGACAGCACAAATTAACTGGAGGAATCAGCCATTCTCTGATGGTCAGATTAGCTTCATTGATTGCAGTGTTTCCTGTGTCTGGTTTTGCCTGGAGAAGTTCTCCCAGAAAGTGGTAGAGAACACGAGCTTTGGAAATCGGTGGTTTACAGAGGTTTTCTGCTCAGACTTGGGATCCTTCATTAGTGATGAAAGTGGGCAACCCCAGAATAACACTTGGGCTGTGTCGGGTGAGAGAGGATGCAGACGGCGCGAGACAGAGACTCTTCCACTTACTCTTGCCTTCTTGTTAATGCCTAGAAAACGAGCTTGGGGTCAGAGTTTAAATGCATGTTTGCAGACACCAGTAGTCCTCGAACTGATTTTCTGTCAGAGGTAAAAGCAAACAAACAAAAAAAAGGCACTCCAAAATTGGCTCCTGTATCTGAGGATGGCTAAGAGGAAGAAAGCAGCCCAGGTTGGCTCCTGTGTCAGGATGGGTTACTCTGCTGCAGTAACAAAGATCCCCCACACGTCAGTGAGGGGAAGCGTAAGAGTCATGAGAGTTGGTCCCTGCTGCACACTCGCCTCACTCAGGGATGCAGGACCTTCACCACCAGGGGCGTGGTGGGATGCTGTGGAGGGAAGGGGGATGTAGCAAATTGTGCCCTGGTTCCCATTGCTTGTCTTGGCCACAGCGAGTTGCTTGGCTGAGCCTGATTTCCAGGGTTTGGGAAGTAGGGCCCCACCATGTGCTGAGAAGAAAGAGAACTGAAGTATTTGTCAAGAGCCTTATTGAAAAACCAAGCACCCAACATCCATTTCCATTTCAGCCTGGGCTAAGATGGACAAAGAGGGAAATAGCCCATCCTCTCCCCACTCTACCCCATAGAGAAGGGAACTAAGTGCTCCCCGGTTTACCCCCAGCCTAATAGAAGCACAGGATGCTCTAGCAGGTTGTAGAATCACACCTGTGTAAGTTCACATGCCCCCACCCCCACCCCCCGATGAGTTTGAGCAAGTCACCGAGCATCCTCAAGCTTTCCCCCATCATTTGTAGATGGGAGAAGAGCAGTACCTGCCTCGGAAGTTATTTTTGAAGGTTGCATGACACACCCTGTGTCAGCACGTGGTTTGTGCTCAGGAATGTTAGAGCGACAGGCCTTGGCTTCTCTCTCTGTAAAATGGCAAGGACGGTACCCCCTGATGGGTCCATCCAGGAAGTGATACCTGTGGGCCACTTAGCATATGGTGCCTGGCTTGTGACAAGGACTCAAGAATGTGTCTGAGAGGCTGCTCAGGATTCTTTAAGGGCCTCTGGACAGAAAGAAGGGAAAAGGCAAATATCAGGGGGGTCCGTTTAAGTTACAAGAACAGAGGCATGGCATCCCACCCAGGGTGATTTCTTGGAAGTGCGGGGAGGTAAGAAAGACAGGAAGCAGGGGTCAGAACTGGCACTTTCTCCTGCACGGACCCAGATAGAAGGCCAGCCTGTGTGTCACCAGCAGCCGTGCTGGGACCCAGGAGACTCCACTCCCCCTTGGTAGCTGCTTCCTCCCTCCTACCCCACTAGCTCCTGGCCCTGCTGCCTTGAGCTCCTGAAGCCTTGTGGCCCTACTTACTGTCCCTCTTTCTGTGTGACTCCTTGCCCCATGATGGGCCCCTGGCCAGACTTGAGAAGACTCTTTGGAGGTGACACACCTCTTCCCGATCCATGTAGCTGGGCTGGAGGGCTGGGAAGGGATCCTGTGGTCCGAAGCCAGGCTCCAGTGCCGGAGGAGCCGGAGTGCGCAGGGTCCAGGGTCTGTAGCTTCCTGGAAGTGGGTGGGGAATTGGTAACACAGGCCATGGAGTCTGCAGCCCACTCCCAGCTTCACCACGGACCAGCCGGGTTACCTTGGGCAAGCTCAGGAACGGTCAGTTCCCTCACCTGCACAATGAGAGTAACAGTAACCTCCTGGAGAAATCGGTGCTTGATCCCGGGGAGATGGGGCAAAGGCGGCAAGGAGGCAGCCATGCATGACTTTTTCTCCAGACCATTCTGGGCCACGTGGGGACGCTGGGCGCAGGGAGAGGGGAGAGGAACCTCCGAGCTCTACTCCTGGAGAGCCAGTGTCTGCACACTTTTCTTAAAGGGCCAGGTAGAAATATTTAGGCGGGCCAGAAGGAAGGTGTGGAAGCATCACTTCTGATGTTGGAGCAGGAAAGCAGTCATAGACAATATGTAAGCCAACAGGGGTGGCCGTTTTTCAATAAAACTTTATTTACAGAGGCGGACGGCACCCAGGATTTGGCCCAGGGGGCCACAGTTGGCGGACCTGATGGAGTAGAAGCGGTGGGGAGCACCAGCCACGGTGGCAGCCACTCACCAGCCCCCCGCCTTTTCTTTCTACCGTCCTCTTCCCTGGGAACTGTTAACAGGCACATTTAGGAAAAGCGAAGGGGAGGTCTTCCCTCAGAATTGCTCCTGATGGCCATTGTGTTTCTATAGCAACGGGGGTAGATTTACGGAGCCAATTAGCATTCTCTGCGGCTTTAGAGGTCCCCTCTGGGGCTAGCTTTGGAACAGTGGATACTCTTTCAGGTTATGGCCTTGGTAATGGGCTCTAAGCAGAGGCAATGTGTTTTGGAAATGATGCAGGGTATTAGTTGAATGGTACATTTGCTCTGAGCTGAAAATGTCCAGAGCCCGCCCCCATGCTTGGAGAGGCTGAGTTGGGGTCTTTCCAGGAAAGCCCCCATAGCATGTGTCGTCTGCAGAATGACTCTTGGCCTTTCTCTTCAAGTGCCCGGGTGACTTGATCAGTTCTGCTCCAGATGCAAACATCAGGAGTCAAAGCCCAAACACAAGAGTGTTACAAGTTTGCATGCCCGCCCCCTCCCCCCTGGGATTCGTTGTAAAGATCATAATGAAATAGGTGCATTCCCCTCCACAACAGCCAGGGTGTCTCTCCTCAGAGTTAACTCTGGCTTCATCTCATCTCTTGTGCGGGCATAGACCTATGAGCCTGTCCAAAGACAGTGGATTGTATATAATATCCTACCTATATTTTCTCACCTTATAACTTTATTATGACATTTCCAGCCCTTAACTAAACCATCACAGTGCCCTCTGCTAGAGTTGAATAGGAAGCTAGAACAAAATGTCCATGATCTAGTAGCAGAAACGATTAAGAAAACTTACTTGAAAGGGAGGTGTGGTTAGTTACAAAGCATTGAGGACCAAAAAAAAAAAACAAAACCCAAAAAACAAAGCATTGAGGACTATGGTCGTAGCACGTTAAAGTTTTCAAAGCCTTGGTCCCTAGTTGGAACATCCTCCTATTTCCAGATGGGGAAACTGAGGTCCAGAGAGAAAAGTCTACCTTGGAGTTAAGCCCGTGGCAAAGGTATGGTGCAAAACCGGGGCCCAGACCTCCAGACCTACGCGCCCCACCCTCCAGGGGCCAACCTACTTGGCATGACCGCTCGCTGACGATTCTCTTCTTTGTTTCCTCCCGTCTCCTCCAGGATGGCTACTTTTCTCACCGGCCAAAAGAGAAGGTGCGAACAGACAGCAACAATGAGAACTCGGTCCCCAAAGACTTTGAGAATGTGGACAACAGCAACTTTGCACCCAGGACTCAAAAGCAAAAGCACCAGCCTGAGCTGGCAAAGAAGGCCCCGAGCAGACAGAAGGAGCTCTTGAAAAGGAAGCTGGAGGAGGAGAAGGGGAAGGGGCATCCATTCGCGGGCAAGGGCACCAGTGAGGTGCTGCCCCCTGGGGAGAAGGCCACGGCCAACGGCAGCCGCGGGAAGGATGTCCCGAAACAGCCCCACGGCCGCAAAAGTGGGGGCAGCTCCCCTGAGATCAAGTATGACCAGCCCCCCAAGTGTGATATCTCGGGCAAGGAGGCCATCTCCGCCCTGTCCCGCGCCAAGTCCAAGCACTGCCGCCAGGAGATCGGCGAGACCTACTGCCGCCACAAGCTGGGGCTGCTGATGCCCAAGAAGGTGACTCGGTTCTGTCCCCTGGAAGGTAAGCTCAAGCCCCGGTCCCGATTACCCTCCCGCACAGTCCCATTCTGCTCCCGTTCTCAGGCCTTCTGAGAAGGCCCACCCTGCTTTTCTTAAAATTTTTTAATATTTATATATTTTTGAGAGAGAGAGAGACAGCATGCAATTGAGGGAGGGGCAGAGAGAGGGAGACACAGAATCTGAAGCAGGCTCCACGCTCGGAGCTGCCAGCAGAGCCCGACGCGGGGCTCGAACCCAAGAACCGTAAGATCATGACCTGAGCCGAAGCCGGACGCTTAGCTGACTGAGCCCCCCAGGCGCCCCGGGACTGCCCTATTTTTCAAACCCCCAATCAACACTCAAGATTTTTTCCTTTTTCTGGGACTGTCTGAAATCTGAAGGGTTGTGTAAGAAAAGCTTTGCAAAAATCAAGTTACCTTTGGTTCTAGCTTTAACCGGTTGTCATTATGGCAACGGATGAAATACACAAAATCAGGGCTGGCGTGGAATCCGCAGTGATCACATTGATAGGGTGCGTCTTCTCTCTCAGCAGACTATTGGGATTAAAATTGACAGGAATATTATTGTAATTGAATGTGATTTGAAAGGTTTCTAATTGGTTACATTGACTTTGGAGGCTCTGCAAAAACAACCTTCTCATTTTCCTCCAGCTAAAATTCCTTCCTTCCTCCCTCCATCCCCCCGTCTGTCACTCCCAACTTCCTGCCCTGTTCTGGGGATTCTTCGATGTGCGAATGGCCGGCGACAAATTGGAGGTTTTGGAGGGAGTGGCCGGGGCTCTAAACACAGGTGGTCATAAACACAGCGGGAGGGAGGCTAGGGAGCTGTGAGGTCTTTCTCATTGAATCTCTCCACCTGACATGCCCTTGACCTGGTCTCATGCACTTGTGGGTGTGTCTCACTTCCTCCAGCGCCTGCACAGGGCAGGCAGTTCCTGAGTGCTCGCCACGCTCCAGACACTGCGCGAGGCGCTTTGCATTCTGTCAGCTCACGCACGGCAGCCCGTCTCACCCACCGCCCCTCCGTCATTAGCACTGTCGTCAGGAGCCTAGGGATTTTTTTGTTTTTGTTTTTTTTAGATTTTTCGGAATTTGGGTCAGATAGAGAGTGGCCATGTGTGTAAGAGCCGTGAAGGGATACACCGCCACCCCCTCACCTGTTGGCTCCCCTTTGCACAGTACACAGACCACTTTGGCTTCCTCTTCCGTGTTTCATCTGTACTCTTTGCATTTTCAGTTGTGAATGGGTACCTGGACTCTACTCTCTGTTAAATGGAAAGATTTGAAAAGAACAGGGTCATTTCTCCCTGGCATTTCAGCCCTAGTCTGAGCTGTACATGTGGTCTGCATTTATATTCTTGACGGGACTTGGCTGATAGGGCCGTAGGAACGAATGAGTGGAAGAAGAAGTTTCCAGAATCTTCTGTTAACCAGCACATGACTTGGCAGAGGAGTGTCGGAGGCCCGAGTTGAATGCCCTTGCATGAAAATAACATTGGATGCTCTCCCTACCAGGGCCCAGCACACTGTTTCTGCCATGGGCCGGGGAGGAAAGAGTTGAGGCTTTGCCAGCCATTCGATCTCTGTCCCACCTACCCGACTCTGCAATTGTGGTGCCAAAGGAGCCGTGGGCAAGGCACACGTGGCACACTTACTTGTGACCCAGTAACACTCAGGGCGCAGAAGCAGCAGCGGGCAGGGTGCAGCCTGTAGGCCATAGTCTGCCTGCCCCTGATGGTTACTAATCCCGCGTAGTGGTATATACCACTCACTCCGTGCCTGATGCCATTGAATCCTCACAACAGCCCTGGGCAGCAGGTCCTCAATCAACCCACTGTATGGATGAGGACAGTGCGACTGAAAGAGGCTGAGGACTTGGTGAGAGGTGCGTGGCTAGCAGAGCTGGTGTTGGAGCTCAGGTTGCAGAGTCTTTCCCTCCTCAGGAAGCAGAAGGTCTCGCTTTAGCTCAAACTGTGAGACCTCAGGAATGTCCTGCAGCCCGAGGCTGTGTTCCTCTGTCCTCTGTGTCGTTGCAGGAGAAGGGAAGGCTGTGGTGGGGAGACCAGAGCTGGTGCTGCCCATGGAGGCTGGGGCTCCCACCCCTGCCTGGCCGGGCTGACAGCCACCAGCCTGGCTGTGCCACGGGAGTTTGCGGGGTTTCTCTGTGGACTCCGCTGCGGCAGCCGCCACGGCACAGCCTCCCGGGACCTCTGAGCTGGTTAATAAGATTGGCATTTAAGAGCCATTGCACACCCAGCCCGGCAACGCATTAATTTGCTGCGCCACAGCCTCCCCTTTTGCAATAAATTTACTGTGAATAGACTAATTGCAAAATAACCCTAATTGGGTAGTTATCAATGAACAACTTCCCGTGAACAAAACGGCTTACAATTAATAGCATTTAAGCCATAAACTATTCTTCTGCAGAAAGCTAAGATGTAATTACACCCCATACGGAGATTGTATTCCCTTTCTGGATACCATGATACCCGGGTTTCCCTCTGCTTAGGAGGGATTGGCGCTTCAGCCCTGAGGTCCTTTTATTTCCTGCTAAATGAGGAAATGGAGGCGGGAGGGGAGAGAAATGTACTATGTGTGTAAATACATACGCATATGCGCGCACACAGATGTATGCACAGGTTTGTCATTTTGCCCAATTCCGCATCACCCGGACTTCAGCCGATTTGGTGCCGGAAGTTGGCTATAATTAGAGAAACAGTTCTTCGTGGTGGGAAGTCTGAAAAACCCAGAGGAAAGGAAATGGAATTTGAATGTCGACTTGTGCAAATGGCTCCTGTTCCTCGCACCCCCTCTCGCCCACCCCGGCCCTTTCATTCTAGCACCACTCAAGGAAAAGGAAGGGTCTAGAAGCCCAGGAGCGGGTTCACGGTCTCTGAGGACGTTCCTGATCTTTGTGACTTGACCACCTCACTCCACCTCCTGGAGGAAGCAACTGGAATGGCAACGCATTTTCCCACAGAAAGGAGGGATCTGTACCCTGCCCACTAACAGCCACCAAGAAAGAGGGAGATGCATTGAGGGTACAGTGTGCTCTACCCCATCAGCTCCCCCCCAAAAAAGGGTTTTTTTCCAGCCACTGGATTTTGAATCCCAGTTGTGCCTTTACTAGGTGTATGAGACCCTAATCTCTCGGTGCCTCAACTTCCTCATCTGTAAGATGGACATAAAGATTCCTACCCTATCCTCATAAGGATCGCCGGCTGCAGCAGGAGTATTCGTATAAAGTGCTGGGCGCAGAGGGGAGGTAGAATGAAGTGTGTGTTTGGCTGTTGGCAGTGTATAAATGAAGGGACATAGAGAAGAGGAGCCAATAGAAGTCCTCCTTGATGGTGTCTTCCCATTGCACCATACGTTGTCTGGTTACCACCTCTCCCCTCACCTCCTCAGGGAAGTCTTCCTGGACCACATCTCCCCCAGAAGCTGGCCACAGGAGACACATTGACCCTGGGGAAGGGCAGAGGGATGTTTTTCAAATAAATGGCTTCTTTGATAAAGACTCTTTAGCCTGTAACTGGCATTCTGATGCCAGGTGCTAGTGATGCAGGTTTTAATGCCTCATTACAGTTGGGATAATTAAATACCAGGCAGCTCCCTCCAAAGGCCTCGTAGGCCACTAGCCTCTCCATCTTGAGTTGAAATGCCCCAAAAAAGGATGCCCTCCCCACCCTGGTTACCCAGATCCGCCCTGCATTTTGCCCTCCACTATGCTAGGTAAAGCCAGTGGAGTGATGCTTCATATGGCCTTTGCTCTTGCAGCATGCACGTTCGGGTGGAGAATAAGCAGGGGAAGATGGGAGAAGTTTCCAGAGGAAGCTGGGAGCTGGAGCAGGCTGCCTGGGACCAGGAACTTGGGTCTGAGCCCCTGGGTGGCACGGTGGTTCCCTGATGGGTGACAGGCACAAAGGGCTAGTTCTTTGGAGTCAGGTGACCAGCTGTGGGGCTGTGAGCATTTGCACATGACCGGGGAAGCTGGCTGGAGGGTTAGGGCTAGAGATGGACAGAAAAGGGGTTTCCAAAAGGCAACCATTCAGGGACATGGCAACGGCCTTTACCCATCAGCCTGTGTAGGAGGCTAGAGGCTCTGGACACATGGGCATCTGGACGGCGGTAGCTGGCCACCTGCTTCAGAGCGGCAGATGGCACTGCCAGCTGCAGAAGGGCGGTCTGCTGTCCGTCTCTCTGCATCCTGGGGGTGGGGTTTGCTGTCCATCTCTCTGCATCCTGGGGGTGGTAGGATGACTACACAGCATGCATAGCTGGCTTCCAGAAAGCATGGCTGGCAGACTGGCATGGAGGCAAGATGGTGACGTGAATGTCAACTTGGGTGCCTTGGGGTCCGGGCCTCAGTTTCCCCACCCGTCAGCCAGAGACCCTGATCCCTCCCAGGTTTTTTGCGGTATCCGTCCTGATGAACTGAGAGAGCAGCTGTGGAAAGTGTGAAGGCACCATACCGCAGTAGGGTGGGGTGGTGAAGCCACACTGATCTTCCTGCAGTTTGGCTAAGTGGCTGGGGTGGACTTGCTTTCCAGAAGGCTGGATGAGGAAGGCACAAAGCCCAGCAGAGAGGAGGTATTTCCATGGTGGTTCCCTGGGATGGGACAAAACTGGCCCCAGAGGTGTTTCTTGGGCTTCTTGGGGAGAGGAAAGACACCCTGGGGAGTCCAGGAAAAGTCAGCAGACCTCACTTACAGGCACCCAGTAGGCAGGGTGGAGGGCCAGTGCTCTGCGAGTGTTGTTTAGAGAGGGCCGGCTTGTAAATACGAGGCCCTGCAGCCATCTGGTCTCTGTCACAACCACTCGATTCTACATGAAAGAGTAAATATATCCATAAGTGACCAGCATGGCTGCATTCCAATAAAATTTCACTGATGGTCACCAATGTGGGAATTTCACATA
Organism: Crocuta crocuta; assembly: GCF_008692635.1. Classification (NCBI taxonomy): domain Eukaryota; kingdom Metazoa; phylum Chordata; class Mammalia; order Carnivora; family Hyaenidae; genus Crocuta; species Crocuta crocuta. The sequence continues at coordinate 13,395,777 of NW_027531893.1, forward strand.
ATTTTCATGTGTCATAAAATATTACTCTTTGATTTTCTTTGAACCATTTAAAAAATGTAAAAAAGCTCTTCTTAGCTTGAAGGCCATACTGAATTAGGCAGCCGTGGGCCGCAGTCGGCCGGCCTTTGTTCCAGGACCACGTGGCGGCGAGCACGTGCAGAGAATGCTTGTCCCTGCGGGGTTTCTACCGGGGCAGCTCGGGCCACCGAGTCCCCTGACCTAAGGTGGACAGTGGTTCTGAGAGGTGTGCGGGGCAATGGCTCCGCCTTCATGAAGCTTCTGGCGTAGGGTCTAGGGCCCGCCCTCCGGTGTGAGAAGAGCCGTGAAGACAAGGCAGAGAGGCTGGGAGAGGGGACACGTTAGTCAGTTGACCCCAGAGGCCTCTCTGAGCAGCAGGTGAGGGCCCTGCCCCCGGGGAGAGGGACGGTCCTGGCAAACGGCCTGGCACCTTGCAGAGGCAGCCGAGTCAGGTGGCTAGAGGAGGGGACATGGCGAGGGTGGAGGAGGGTGGCCCGGGGGTAGAGCAGGCCACGACACGGTGTTCTCACTCGTCCTTGGTAGCGACAGGGGAGCCCCCAGAGGAACTGAGCAGTTCTAATGTGATCGATCTTTTTTTTTTTTTTAAACTGTATGCTACTTAAATTTTTTTAATATTTATTTATTTTTGAGAGAGAGAGCATGCGCAGGGGAGGGACAGAGAGAGAGGGAGACACAGAATCCGAAGCAGGCTCCAGGTGCTGAGCTGTCAGCACAGAGCCCGATGCGGGGCTCAAACTCCCGAACTTTGAGATCATGACCTGACCTGAAATCGGACACTTAACTGATTGAGCCACCCAGGCGCCGCAACTTTATGCTACTTTAAAGGACTTTCTACCTTATTTTATTGTGATAAAAACACTTAACATGAGATACACCCTCTTCGCAAATTAAGTGTGTAGTGTCGCTATATACAGGCACCACCTTGTATGAAAAGATCTTTAGAATTTACTACTCTTACTCACCTGAAACTTTACACCGCTGAAGCCCCTCCCCGCCCTCCCACCACTGGTGACCACCCTTCTGCTCTGTTTCTGTGGGTTTGACTGTTTTAGCCTCACGTAAGTGCCGTCTTTCCGAGTCTGTCTTCTGTGCCTGGCTTAGTTCACTCAGCATAGTGGTTTCCGGTGGTTCTTGCTCTTGGACATGGCAGGATTCTTCCTTCCCCTGAAAGGCTGAGCAGTTTTCCACTGTATCTGCCACAGTTTTTGAGCCCTTCCTCCGTCAGTGGACATTCGTTGATTTCCACCTCCTGGCTGGTGTGAATAATGATGCAGTGAACACGGGCACGCTCACATCTCTTTGAGATCCTGATTTCAGGTCTTTGGAGAAACGCCCAGTAACATGTCCGCTCACACACATTCGGGGGCCGTTACCAAAAATACAACAAAAGACAGTAAGTGTTGGTGAGGATGTGGACAAACTGGAACCTTTGTGGACTGTTGGTGGGAATGCAAAAGGGTACAGGCACTCTGGGAAACCGTATGGAAGTTTTCAAAAAAAAATTTAAAAGATGGTTAAGCATCCAACTCTTGATTTTTGGCTCAGGTCATGATCTTGCAGTTTGTGAGTTTGAGCCCCTCGTCGGGCTCTGTGCTGACAGGGCAGAACCTGCTTGGGACTCTCTCTCTCTGCCCCTCCCCCAGTCTCACTCTCTGTCTCTCTCAAAGTAAATAAACTTAAAAAAAAAAAAATAGAACTACCATATGATTCAATAATCTCACTTCTTTTTTTTTTTAATTTAAATTCATGTTAGTTAACGTACAGTGTAGTTTTCATTTCAGGAGTAGATTTTAGTGATTCATCATCTACATATAATGCCCAGTGCTCATTCCAAGTGTCCTTCTTAATGCCCATCCCCACCCACCTCCCCTCTACCAGCCTGCAATTTGTTCTCTGTATTTAAGAGTCTCTTATGATTTTCCTCCATTTTTATCTTATTTTTAAGAAAAAAAATAAGATAAAATCCCCTTTCCCCATGTTTATCTGTGTTGTTTCTTAAATTCCACATATGCGTGAAGTCATGATATTTGTCTTTCTCTGACTTATTTCAATTACTATAAGACCCTCTGGTTCCATCCACGTTGTTGGAAATGCCAATGCTTTTTGATAGCCGAGCAATACTCCGTTGTGTGTGTGTGTACACACACACACACACACACACACACACATACACCACATCTTCCTTATCCGTTCATCCATCAATGGTCATTTGGGCTCTTTCCATAATTTGGCTATTGTTGATGCTTCTCTAAACATTGGGGTGCGTGTGCCCCTTTGAATCATCATTTTTGTAACCTTTGGATAAATACCTAGTAGTGTAATTGCTGGGTCATAGGGCAGTTCTATTTTTAACTGTTTGAGGAGCCTCCATACTGTTTTCCAGAGTGGCTGCACCAGTTTGCAAGTAATCTCCCTTCTGATCAGATTCTGTTTTAAGGAAGGAGTCAAAACAGGGCAGTTGTGGAAGGGTTCTCACAGGGGTCCCAGTAAAGGGTTTGGTAGCAGTCAGGAGCTATTGGGATTGGCCAGTGGCCCAGCTGGGGGTGACTGTCACTTGGTGCTCTGGCCTCAGAACACAATGACCACTCAGGCCTGATCTTTCAGCAAACATTTATTGAGCTCCTACTGTGTGCCAGGCAGCTGTGGCCCACAGTCCCGCAAGAGCCCCCTCCCCCATTGAGAGGCAAGTCCCAACAGGCCAGTCCCACACTGCCTTAATCCTTCTCAAGCACTGCGATGTTTATCGCCGCCCCCCCTCCCCCAGTCTCGGAATTCTATAGAAAGCCAGCTGCCACCCACAAGCATTTTAGAAAGCTAAATATGTAGTTAGAGGAAATATCATAAATGCCCCCTTCACCTCCCACCCACCTCCTTCTCCACCTCCTCATCTTCCCCCAGGAACATTCTGCCAGCCGTACAGCTTTGCCGTGCACTTCAGAACTTGTCATTAGGGTGTGTTTGTCCCCTCGCTGACGTGCTGAAAGCCCAGCTGAAAGGTTTAGGGACAGAGAGGAGATGCAAACAGCAGCCCCGGAAAGAGCATGTTTGAGACCAGAGGCTCGTGGTTCAGTGGATAGTTCTTTTCCCCTTCTCACATGCTCACAACGGCGCCTACGGACAAGGGGCTGGGGTGCGTGCTTATAACCCACACTTGTGGACCACTGCCCGGAGCAGTGCGGCCCAGAGCCTGGCGAATCGGCTTCCCTTTCATTGGAGGCTAGAGGGAGGCCGGGGAATGAGGTGACTGTCCTGAGTTTCAGGGCGGCAGGGGGGAGCCTGAGTGTCGGCCCAGTCCTGGGTGCAGATGATAGATGCCGACTCCCACCCGTTGACACTGCCCTCCCTCCTGCACACAGCACGTGGAGGCGCTGGGGGCCAGCCTCTGTTGCCAGGAATGTTGCAGGCCACGAGGGATTGCTGCTAATTCAAGTTCCACACTCAGCCTGTTCCCCTTTGGTACGTTGAGGCAGAATCACGGAGCCTCCTAGCGCCTGATTCGGGGCTAGACACACGGGAATTACCTGTTGCTCGATGAGCGAATGAACCCCTGATGATCGATCCTCCTGCTTTCTTGCACCCCCTGGGAGTTTAGGGGAACCCCAGAGATGCCCTTGGAGGCTCATCCTGGTCATAAACCTCATTCTTCCCCTTAGCATTCGTCAGTACATTTCTTTTGCACTACTCATTCAACAAATTCGTTTTGAGAAGCTCCCCTGCACCCAGCATGGTATTGAGTCCTGGGTTCCAGTAAACGAGAGAGGAGATCTCGCCTTACAGACCTCACAGTTGTGGGGTGGACGGGGGCATGCAGACGACAGACAGTCTCAGGGTAGTGGCAAACTGACATATGGGTAGAGAAAGGGGAAAGAGGCAGGAAGACCCCCAGAAAGCAATGGATGAAAGGTGGTCAGATGTGGGTTTGGTCTCCTTATGTGAAGAATATAAGATTTGGAGCAAACCCCAAATGGAACAGTTTCGAGTTTTGGGATATACTGAGTCATCCAGCAGTTATTCATCAAGCATCTACTGTCTGCTAGGCACTAGATTTGGGGGCTTCATTTAAAGGGAAACAAAAATAGAATCCCTGTCCTTATAGAGCTTGTCGCCTGTGAAAGGTGGGAGGGCACATACACGAATCAGGTGATCACAAACAGATACAGGATCGCAGCAGATCCATCATTTCTGCGGAGTCGTGGTGGCACGTTAGCTGGGCTGAGAGATGAAAGGTGGGAGTTGTTCACTAAGGGAAAGGCAGGAGGGGGAGCATTCAGGGCCTAGGGTGCCTTCTATGCAAAGGCCCTGAGGCAGGAGGAGGCGTAGGGAAGTTGAGGAGCTAACAGTGCTGTCCCCAGGGAGCTCTGAGTTTGAGCAGGAGGGTCAGCCTATCGTCTTCCCAGCCGGATTTTTTAAAAATTTTTTAAAGGTTTATTTATTTTTGAGACAGAGACAGAGCACGAGTGGGGGAGGGGCATAGAGAGAGGAGACACAGAATCTGAAGCAGACTCCAGGCTCTGAGCTGTCAGCACAGAGCCCAACGCGGGGCTCGAACCCACGAACGGTGAGATTATGACCTGACCCGAAGTTGGATGCTTTACCGACCAAGCCACCCAGGCGCCCCTTGATTCCCAAAATGTCGGGTTGGATGATTCCTATCTTCACCTTGGGTGAGGAAGAACGAAACAGAAGCGTGTCTCTCAGGAGCGAACTGAAATCACAAAACACCCAGGGGGAGGTCAGCCCCAAAGGCAGGCAAGGGTCTGGAAGGCGAGGACCGCAGACTTCTCCAAGAACTCTGTTCCTTCTGCCTTTGGGGACTGACCCACATTCTTAGCCCTGGATTCGGGCTGCCCGCTCCTGGGGGACCTCACCTCCTGGGGGACTGTTGTTTCTCGGGATGTCCCAGCCATGGAGGGCGCCCCCCCTGCGGTAGCATACCAGCAGTGGTACGGATTCATGCGGGCCCTGGGCTGTTTCACTGTCACCAGCTAGGGCAGAGGTAGGGAAAGGGTCTGATCCAGACTGGACTTTAAAGATTTGAAAGGCGCCGCCCCCATCCCCGTGTCAGCGGTAAACGCCTCTGACCGGGCACCTGTCTTCTGTAAGCCCCCCTCCTTACCTGCGCACTGGGTTGTTAGACAGCCCTCCGCCTCCTTGGATTGCTGAATGAGATACTGTCTTTCCAGCTAGTTATTCCCTCGACCCAGCCAGCGGATGCTTACCAAGCACCTCTTGGAAATCAGCAGTGGCTGGTGAGAGTTCTGGAAGCCTCCAGGGTGGGCAGGGTGGACCTGCTTCCACAGCAAGCAAAGTTTATGATGCTTTTCTCAACTTCTGTGAGTATCTTGCCCAGAAACTGCCGCAGGCTGAAAATAGCAGTTCAGAGGACAGTGTTCCGGCCATCTGAGCCGTTTGTTCCTTGGGTCAGCCCGCTGGGGCCCAGAAAGCAATGACTGAGTGCAGGGAGAGAGGGCCCTTGCCTGTGGTTGAAAAGTTGTGTCCAAGCTAGTCCCTCCCTCTTACACAGACCAACACAATCCACTTGCTTTTTCTCTTCTCTCAAGGTTTTTGGCAGGTAAGGGTTTCCTTCAAAAATCACTGTGGTGCCCTCCTCATACTCCAGCTCCCCAAGTTTCCATGAGGTGCCCCGACCGTGTGCCCCCAGTCACGTGACCTGCTCCTCACTGGTGCACGGGTGCTATTCCACAAGAATCCTCTGTGGTCCTCACTGAGCCCCAAAGCCAAGCCTCCTCTGTGTGCGTGCGCCGCCAGGTCGCCACCCCCCTGCACAGCCTGGGATGTGTCTCAGGCCCTTGCCAAGCACCACCGGGGCGCCTGGGCAGCTCAGTCAGTTAAGCATCCAGCCCTTGATTTCGCTCAGGCCACGATCTCACAGTTCCTGAGTTTGAGCCCCACATCGGGCTCTGTGCTGGCAGTGTGGATCCCGCTTGGGATTCTCTCTCTCTCTCTCTCTCTCTCTCTCTCTCTCTCTCTCTCTCTCTGCCCCTATCCCACCCACACTCTCTCTCTCAAAATAAATAAACTTAAAAAAAAAAAAAAAAACTTGCTAAGTGCCAGGTGCACAGTAAAGCACTTTCTATGCATGGTCTCGTAGAGCCTTCTCCGCAGCCCTGGAGAAGAGTGTGCTCCTTCTCCCCATTTTATACATGGGGGGACTGAGACTTGGTGAGATCAGCTGGCCTGCCCAGTGTGACACTGGGAAGTGGCAAACCCTGGGTTCAAACTGAATTCTGCCTGGCTTCAAAACCCATGTTTTAGTCTCTCTGCTATGTGGCGCCTTTAGTACATGTGCATTCGGAATATGTTGAATGACTAATCCAGTTCCTCCAGAGATAGAGGCAGAGGCAGAGGAAATGTTAACACCTCTCTCTGGCTGTTCATTACTTTCCTTCCCTGCGACCAAAAAGAACAGGGCACTGGGATCTCTGTACAAGAATCTGTTCTTAAATAATGATGCCTAACCTTTACCTAGGGATTGCTAAATGCCAGGGACTATCCTAGCATTTTAGCCATATTGAATCATTTGTTCTTATAACAGCTTTGTAGTCTGGGAAATTGACACATAGAGAGAAACCTGTTTAAAATCACACATTTCGTCAGTGGCGGAGCCAGCCTCTGAGCTCAGAGACGTTAGCTCCCATGGCAAAGGCGTAACCACTGTGTTTTGCTGCCTGTCCCAGCACCTGCCCTTGGAAGGAAGCCTCATGCAGCTTCACTTCCTCCCCGAGCTGCACCTGTCTGTTGTGAAGAGGTCCCAAAGTCAGGCTGGTTCTGGTGACGGCCGATTCCATCCCGGACCCTCAGGACTTGCCCACAAAGCCTTCCAGGGTGAAAAATAGGCAGCCGACGTCGCTTGCTATTTCTCCGCCAGTTGCTAGTCGCCGTGGTATATTTGTGTTAGCGTAAAAATGACAAAGCAATAATTTTTCATTGTATCCTTCAGTCACCCATGAGAGATTGGATTTAGGTCACAATTTATTACCCCGTGGAATTGAATCCAATTTTTAACACCATGTCAGCCATTCTGGTATTAGAGCCTTTTAATGGCTGTGAAATTTATACAATGATAAAGTAATTTAAAACATATGTAGGAAGAGCATCAGGCAAATTGATGTGTATAGAACCCTGTGGTAAAAATTGAATAGGAGATAAACACGGAAAATGGTGATTGATTAGGGAACGGTGCTCGCTTTGATAAACTCTTAATGGTGAAATTAGTAAACTAATTTATTCCTTGAAATTTTGAGGAGGGTTTATGTTTCCCTAAATCAGAAACAAGGATAAGCCACAAAACGCAAATTAATAGCTCACCTCTGAGCGTGGTGTGAGTAGAGCGAGAAGCCTGTCTTAGTAGCTGGGAGGCTGCCAGGAGGCTGTCCCTGGGGCCTCCAGCAGCCGGAGAGAGAGATGGTCAGAAGGCACGGCAGTGAGATGGAAAGCAGGACTTTTTTTTATTTTTTAATTTTTAAAGCTTGCTCAAATAATGCAGAAAGCGTGTTTGTTACAATTTCTTGAATTACTCAGCTGGGACAGTAAACGCTCTCGTTATTTCAAAAAACAGACCAAGGGGAAATTGAACTTGACCGGGCCCCTCTGAGAAGGAAGTGCAAGCACATTGTTGTTTTCATGGAGATCTTTAAATGCAGCAGATGCAAAAGTAGAGTTTGTGCTGTGCTGTGGAGAGGGTGTCAGTGATAAGAAACTGATGTGGATATCTGGAACTTGTAAAACGAGAGAACCTGGTTTGGGCTGGGAAAACTAAAAAATTATATGAAATGGATACGTAGTTCTGGAACTGGTTTTTTAATTTGGACAGGTGTCTAGGTCTGAGACCTGTAGCCCTGTCAGGAGATCGATGCCTATGTAATTCCTCCCATCCCCTCCCCCCTGCCCAGTATAATGTTTATTGTCCCGCTTTCTCTTATTGCCTGTATAATTCGTTGTAATGGCCGATCGCTTCTCTGGAGTATAGCCACGTCACAGTTTACCTAGACGTTCCCCTCACAGTGAACATGTATGTTGTTGCCACATTTTTGCTATACTGAATGGCTATTTTCTCCATTCTCCTCCAAGATGGCGCATAATTAGTACCATTCTAGATGCATTGGAGAAAAGCTAATTTGCTGCTTATGACGGCTGCCTCAAGGACATGAGAGCTTAATTTCAATTCTCTAGGGCACCCTGAGTTGAGACCGGCTGTTAGAATCATCCTGAGAAATGCAGTTGGTAGGTCAGAAGGCTTGTCTGCTTTAAATTTTGATAAGTACCGCCGCACCTATTTTGCAAAAATGCTGCACCAGCTACAGCAGTGTGTTCTATCCTGTATTAGTCACGAACAGAATGTTAGAAGCTTCCAGAACATCTTCATCCTCCTGTAGGGATCGGCTTCCTTCCCAGGAGTTCTTGTCGGGCTTCAGATTAGTAACAACTGTACTTCCTAAGTGTCTGAGACCCCAGCAAGTCATTTCCACGACCGTGGATACTGGCTCACGGAAAGGGGCCCCTTAAAACACGGACTCCCTGGCCCACCCCCAGAGATGCTGATCCGGGGTGGGGGTGGGGGACAGGAAGTTACCTTTCTAATAACAACTGCTTCTCCAGAACCGCACCTTGAGGAGCACTGACCTGGGGAATACCCCGTGCCTTTCAATTCCGCCCTTTCTCCAGGTCGTTGGTCCTGAATGGGGGTGACTGTGCCCTTTCCCAGGGGCCATGGGGCCATGTCTGCAGACCCGAGTTGTCATAAATGGCCAGGGATGCCGCTGGCATCTAGTGGGTACAGATCAGGGATACTGCATGCTGCACGCAAACTTTCCAGTCCAAAACGTCTAGAGGAGTCCTGGCTGAGAGCCCCTGCTCTCCTGTGAGCCAGGCACCATGTCCAAGGCAGGCTCATGTGCCACCCTCTGTGTGCTCCTTTCTCCTCCGTGTGACCAGTTCCCGTTCAGCGTGGACGTGCGCATCTGCAGTCTCATTCCTGGACGTGGGACATGTCCACCCCACCCTTGTGTCTTTCTCAGCCTTGCTCATCCCTCTCCCGCTGAACGTCCCCCTTCCCAGTGGTCATTAAATCCCACTTACTGATGGCCGACTGCTGCCGGGTGCTATGCGATGCAGGACTTGTGCTCTGTAGTGAGACTTTTAAATCCTTCCATTTGGGTTTGAATTCTGGCTGAACCCTCACCAGCTGAGTGACCCTGAGCAAATGACCTCACCTCTGATGGGTGACATCCCCATTTGCCTGGGACCATCCCCATTCCTGACTGTTGTCCCTGATATAATTACTAATAGCACCCTTTTTCCCCTCAACAGTTTCCCAGTGTGGGCAGTAAACTGTCTTGTCACCTTCATGACAGTAACGGCTCTGTCTTCGTACGGTTCTTGTGAGGGCTGGACGACAGTGTGAGGTGCTAATATAGAGGTCCTCAAAAGAGGTTAGCTCTTCTGCTCTAGGCAAATACCCAGAAGAACAGAAAGCAGATTTCAAGGAGATGTTTGTGTGTCTATGTTCACAGCAGCAATACTCACAAGAGGCAGAAAGTAGAAGCAAGCCAAGTGTCTGCTGATGGAAAAATAGAGAAGCAAATGTGGTATATCCATGCAATGGAATATTATTCAGCCTTAAAGGAGAAGGAAATTATGTTTTAAGTTAGTTTGTTTATTTTGAGAGAGGGAGAGGGAGAAAAAGAGGGAGAGAGAGCACACGCACAAGCAGAGGAGGAGCGGGGAGCAGAGAGAATCCCAATGAACCATGAGATCATGACCTGAGCCAAAACCAAGAGTTGGACACTTAGCCAACTGAGCCCCCAGGGTCCCCGAAAAGGGAGGAAATTCTGGCATATGCTATCATATGGATGAAGCTGGAGGAGTGAAATAGGCCAATGACAGAAAGACAAACACCATATGATTCCACTTACATGAGGTACTTAGAATAGTCAGATGCATAGAGGCGCAAGGTGGATTAGTGGCTGTGGGGGGAGGGAGAATGGGGAGCTGTTGTTCAATGGGTAGAGTCCGAGTTGTCCAAGATTAAAAAAGAACTAGAGATTAGTTGCACCCACAGTGTGAATGTCCTCATCACTACCGAACTGTACACCTAAAAATGGTTAAGATGGGGGGTTGCCTGGGTGGCTCAGTCAGTAAGTGATTGACTTTGCCTCAGGTCATGATCTCATGGTTCATGAGTTCCAGCCTGGCGTCAGGCTCTGTGCTGACAGCTCGGAGCCTGGAGCCTGCTTCAATTCTGTGCCTCCCTCTCTCTCTGCTCCTCCCTTGCTTGTGCGCTCTCTTTCTTGCTCTCTATCTAAATAAACAGTAAAAAAGTTAAGAGTTAAGATGGTAAATTTTATGTCCTATATATTTTACCACAAATTTTGAAAAACTTAACCTCACTGTAACCCACTGAGGTGGGCTTCGTTTGCTCCATTTTATAGATGAGGATCCTAAGTCCAAGTGCGGCCAGGTGATTTGTTTAAGGTCTACATGTAGCCAAATTACAGAGAGACTGCAGGAGACTAGACTGTCTACCTAAGGCAGGGTCCCACAGAAAGAGGTCTTGAGGTCTGGGCAAGGTAGTTTGCCTTTATCATAGGGTAGTAGGGAGCCATTGATTGCTATTGAGCAGGAACAGTGGTGTGATCTGATTTATACTTGGCGGTAGGAATTGGCAGACTTTTCATAAAAGGCCAGATAGTAAATATCTTGGGCTTTGCAGGGCATATTAAGATCTCCATCTTAACTGCTCAACTCCGTATACAAACAATATGTAGACAAATGTGAATGGCTGTGCTCTCCTACAGTGTCATTTACAGACAAACTGGATTTGACCCGAGGGCCATAGTTTGCTGACCCCTGCGTCACGGTGAGCTCTCTGGCCCCTCTGCCCTTTTGGCTACAGCAAGTTGGGAAGAGACCTGCAGAAGGCAAGATACACACCTGCCTTTTCCCCACCACACCCCCGTGTCACAGCCTGGAAGTTGCCAAGGGCCTCTCAAAGAAGCAACAAGCCCCCTCGGGTCGCCCATAGGTCCCAACCTACATGCACCCTCTGCTCCCCCTACTCACATTGAAAACTCCCAGACACAGGGCCCCTGACAAGGTGACCCGGAGGCCCAGAGAAGCCACACAGCCAGGCCAGGCTTGAAGGGCCTGCAGTCCCAGCTCCTGATGCTGGCTCAACGGAGTTGCTTGTGTCCAGACTTGATTAGCATTGCAGCCAGGACCCGGAGGATCTGGAGGCGCTGTTGCCGCTGCTTTCGAGCCTAGACCGCAAAGGGCAATTACCCTGGTTATCCAGGCCTCCCGCCCTCCCCTTGTTTATTGCTGTGAACACAGGAAATGCACTATTAAGGTACACAGAACGCTATCAAGGAATTTGACTGTAATTTAAAAGGCTCTATGGGGAGGACCCCAGTGGCTGATTAATAATGCATTTGTAGAGCAATAAAGACTCCAACAGATCAGTGGAGCTCAGCCTCCAGACTGTATTTATGCAGCTGGAACCCTGTGAGGGGCCTCTCTGGGGAGGTGGGAGTGTCTACATTGGGGTTTTCTGACTTGCATGATCCTTGTGAAATTGAGAATTGCGGTGGTGGTCTTGCCTAGAATGGTGGTCAAGAATGTGGGGTTCTAATCTTGGGGGTTCTGGAGTTGAATCCTGGTGCTACCAAGTGCTAGCTCTGGAACATTGGGTGTGCTGTTTCAACCTCTTGGTGCCTCATTCTTCCCATCTGTAAAATGGGACCTGTGATAGCATCTGTCTCCTGAGACTTGAGATGATGCATATAAAACACATAACAAAATATCTGGTACGTAAAGACTGGGTGCTCATTCAACATTTGGTCTTCTCTTATTATCACCATCATTCGGATTAGTCTTCCTTTCTGAGGAGCTCTGGTGATGGAGGCTGGCTTGGGGTTCTTTTCGTTCCCATTTCATGTCTGACCCAGCAGTGAGAATATCCCTCACTGGTCGCTTTCTCTCCGTCTCCTCCACAACCTCTGGCCAGATTGCCCACATTTCTGGTAGAAGTTCGTTCCTACCTCATCTCCTCACATCTACCCCTGCCACGGCTCACTGTGCCAGGGCCCCCCAGCCTCTGGCACCCCTAGAGCAAGCAGGCTTCAGCCCAAAGCTTTCCCACATTCTGGTCTCCCTGTCCACACCTTTGTTCCCATGTCTTTCCTGGCAAGCTCATGTCATTCTTTGGAGCTTAAATCCAGTTATGCTTTTATAAGGGAAACTTACCTTTTATAGCATTTATTCCAGTTAATAATTTTGCGTGGCTGTCTGTTCAGTATCTTTTCTCCTAAATAGACTAAAATCTCCAGGAAGGCAGGTTCTGTTTTTATTTTTCAGTACTTAGCCCACCTAGCACAAAGTAGATGCCCAGGATGGATGAATGGATGGATGGGAGAACGGATGTGTGGATGTATGAATGAATGGATGAAAAGATGAGTGAATTAGATGGACAGACAGAGAAATGGCTAGATTAGAGGAGTTGAGGTTTGCAGGCAGAGTCCAAGAAACCTACTTTGGGGATAATCCAGGTGAGAAATTAAGAAAGAGAACAATTTGGAGATTCGAGAATACTTCAGGAGGCAAATACGGCAGAGCTTAGCAGCCGGTTGACTGTAGAGATGAAGGCCAGGGAGGAATCGAAGGAAACACCTGGATTGTTCACTGGAGAGACTCAGTGGTGTTGGTATAACCCGTAGAAGGGGAGAATTTACCACATCTGGAAAATGGAGCTGACGACTGTTCCCACTCAGTGTTGTGAAGGGAAATAGGAGGATTTATTATTTTGTAAAAGCTGGTGGAAGTGAGAGAAACTTCCTAGTTGGCGAACTGAATCAGAGCCCAGTTCTGGTAGAGCTTCTCAAACAGGAAGAACGGCGGTGCTCCTGTCTCGAGTGGCCAAGCGCTCACAGACTAGGAACGGAAGGGAGGAAGAGGTGGTCGAAACTTAGTCAGCAATGGCGGGACCACGGGGCCAGGAAGACAGGGAGGAGGGCGGGCGTCAGGTCGTGCATCCCATGAAAAGGAATTTGGAATTTTTGTTTTTTTCTAGTGGGGTCCAATGGCCTCACAGAACCCATGCCTGATTTCTCAGGAGCCTTCGGTTCCAAAGGCTGGCCGCCTGCTCGTGTGGGACCGTGGCCACGCCCATTCACGTGCGTATCATCTGTGACGCCTTCCAAGCTCTAGGGCCAAGTGGAGTAGTCACACCAGAGTGGATTACATGACACTCAAAGCCTAAACCACTTAGGGTCTGTCCCTTTACAGAATGAAGCTTGCCAAGCCCCATCTGGGATGAATGCCCCTGGGATTGCTGTGTCCTGTATAAACCCGAAGACTTGAGAAATTCTCCATTGCCCTAAAACTGATGAATGGGAATAAATTACAGATATAACAAGGAATGACTAAAACTGGTTTCTGCAGGGTTTCATTGGACTTTCAGGGATAAGCTGGCGGGATGGAAAGGTCAGAGGAAAAATCCTTATTATACAAACCCGCCAGCCTCATTTCTAGATGCACCCACACTCCCTGGAGAGAAGCTGCCGGAAGGTGGGGTTCCTGACCTATAACAGGTGCTCAACAAATGTTTATTGAATGGCTGATGAATCAACAGTGACCTTCAGAGGGGCTTGGGGCTGGCTTCCCACCTAGACTGTTAGCATACGGACTTGGAAATCGAGACACAGCCTCTCCAGCTTGTGGCTGCCTTCCATTGGACCTGTCAGCTAACTTGTTCAGAACGGGCTGAACACTCACGGTCACCTGAGTGACCCCACAGGAGCCCCCGAATTTTGCCAACGCAGGGCACACAGCATCGACACTGCTGTGATCTCACAGGAAGTGGAACTGGGCCCAAATGAACATTGGATCATCATTTTTAAATGCTGGTAAGAAATCCTGATGATTACCATCTCCGGCTTCTAATTACACCTCTGCGTCTCTCAGGAAGGAAGAGACCTTTTTGCCATAGGCACACTTCACAGCTAATCTGAAACCCAACACAGGCTCTGTTTAATTACATGTGTGCTTCCTGAAGCCATGAGAAAGGTCCTGAAAAACTAATTCGCCGCCTGTCAGGACAAAGGGCATTGATCTTGAACCTCAAACTCCACCAGTATCTTCAGCCAAGACATATCCCTGTGCATGAGCAAGGCAGGGGAGGCGGGAAGAGCTGTAAGGCACCCACCCCAACTAATGCGGTGAGAACATTGCATTTGGCGGGGGGAGGGATGAATATTTTCTATAACATATTTGAGCTTCTTTCTGGACTGAGAATGGTGGGGAAGAACTGCTCAAAAACAGCGATTTGAGTATGGAGCCTATCCAAGTAATAATAGGAGTAGGTGATTGTTTATGGAGTACATTATTTCCACCAATGGACATTATAGTTTGAGATGGAGCAAGCTTGATTGCCAAACATCATTACACGTGCTTGGGTATGTAATCTTTTAAATGCCAGATTGGCATTCACCGGAATGTGGTTCCTCAGCCTTTTTTTTTTTTTCTTAGTTTATTTATTTTGAGAGAGAGCGAGCACACACATGGACACTCACGCAAGCAAGCAGGGGAGGGGCAGAGAATCCTAAGCAGACTCCAAGCTGTCACCACAGAGCCCAACACAGGGCTCCATCCCGTGAACCGTGAGATCATGACCTGAGCCACCCAGGCATCCCAGGTGGCTCCTCATCTGATGTTCCACATTGAACAGTAACTTAACTCCTGCTGAGTCTCAAATCAGGTCTCTTCCTGGAGTTTCAGAATGATAAACTCAATTGCTAGGTAAATATTATGGGTTGCATTGTTTGCCCCAAAAAGATGTTGTGGTCCAAACCCTCAGTATCTGTGAACGTGACCTTATTTGGAGGTGTTGGATCTTTGCAGATGATGAAGTTCAGGTGAGGTCATTAGGGTGAGCCCCCATTCTAACATGACTGGTGTCCCTATTAAAAAAAAGTCAAGTTTGGGGCGCCTGGTGGCTCAGTCAGTTGGTGTCCAGCTCAGGTCATGATCTTGCTGTTCAGGAGTTCGAGCCCCGTGTCAGGTTCTGTGCTAACAGCTTGGAGTTTGGAGGCTACTTCAGATTCTGTCTCCCTCACTCTCTGCCCCTCCTCTCCGCACGCTCTGTCTCTCTCAAAGATCAATAAACATTTTAAAAAATGTAGAGGCAGATTTGGAAACAGAGACAGACACATATAGGGAGCAGGTCATGGAACATGGAGATGGAGGTGGGAGGGAGGTGTCCATGAGCCTAGGAGCAGCGCAGGTAGCTGGACACCGCCAGAAGCTCAGAGGGGAGAAAGAACAGATTCTTGCTCACCGCCCTCAGAGGGAGTCAACCTCCCTAACACCTTGATCTTGACTTCTGACTTCCAGAACTGTGAGACCATACGTTTCTAGTGTTTAAGCCACTCCATTGTTAGAACAGCTCTGGGAAGTGAACACAGCCGACATCACCACGCAGAGATGTCCCCTTAGCATCCTACACCAACATGGGATTTTCAGCTGTCCACCCTTCACCAAATCCAGCCACCTTTTTGTCTTCTCTGGTTCAGCTGGTGGCACCAGTCTGTCACTCTGCTGAACAATCCTGGCATCTCCTTTGCTTCTCGATAGGCTTTTAGGCCAGTAAATGAAAGCGAGGCACATAAGCCCTGCACGCCAAGTCCATTCATCTTCTTGGGGCCACAGCTGGCATGCAGGCAGGCTGGGGCTAGATGTTTAAACTTCATGAACTCATTGCTAATGATAGAAGATTGGAGAGCCTCATTTCGGCTTCCAGATTTCCAGCTTCTCTTGGAATGAAGGGAAAGCGTGGCAACCCCAAGCCAGCAGGGCCTCATGGAGCAATGTTTATCTGATGCCGAGACAGGTGATGACCTTTTGATGGGACACGGGTCGTCTTCTTCCTGCGCAGCCCCTACTGCTCTGTCAGGTCTTACCTGAGGCCCTCCTCACTCATCAGGTTACCTCCCGGCCCCTGTGAGCTTTCTGTTTCCAACCCCTGATTAGGGCAGTTGAAAAGTTGACAGGGAACCAATTTCAGCTCTGCGGTAAGTGGAGACAAGCTTCCAGAATTTCCAGGATGAGGAGAGACAAAATCACCCTGTCAACCAGTGTGCCCACCGCTTTTCTCTCAGAAGGTCGCCCATCCATTCATAACTTTCTTCCCTCAGTCTCCCCATCAATACAGCCTCTCATAAAATGATGGGGACTGGTGCGTGTGGTTAAACATAGGGGGATTCTGGCACCTAGGAACTAGGTTTGGTCAGAAACTATTACTTGGGGGACACTCAAGGTACAGTTTTATCAACACATTGGATTTTTTTTTAAGTTTATTTTACTTTTAGAGAAGTTGGGGAGACAGGGTGGGAGGGATAGGAGCAGAGTGAAAGGGAGAGGGAGAGAATCCCAAGCAGACTCCATGCTGTCAGCACTAAGCCTGACATAGGGCTCGAACCCACAAACCATGAAATCATGACTTGAGCTGAAACCAGAAGTCAGATGCTCAACCTGCTGAGCTACCCAGGCGCCCCGCCACGTTGGATTTTCCATAAACACATGCATGCACTCGGCAAACATGTTTTCAGCCTGAAAGCCCTGCGATCAAGAGGGACACATAAAGGAACCCAGAAGAAAGCATTTGCCGTAATTGCCCACTCAGGATCCCGCATGCACAATTTCTGCCATGCCTCGGCCCATCTTTGGGGACTGAAAAGCAAGTGAGGCATCATGCCTTTCGTGTGTGTGAGGAATATTGAGAAACAGTGGGATGAGGTACTCAGAATTGCGAGCCCGTTACTGCCACTTTCTAGCTGTGTAACTTCGGGCAGGTCAGTGACCTCTCTGAGCTCCATCTGTAAATGAGGATACTGGTACCTCCCTTTGCAGGATCAAGGACTGGGGGGGAAAAGTCTACAGAGCACTGAGCGCTGTGCTTAGTACATCGTAGGTCCTCAAAAAGAGGCAGGGGTTTTGCCTCTGCAAAATCCAGGCCACTTTAACTCACTCAGTCGTATACGTGACTTGAATAGCATTGTCTAATTTGTCTGGAATAAGGGAGTTTTTCTTTCTGGAATCCAGAACAACATTTAGTTAAGTGTCAGGGATCTCCATTTCCAAATTGAATTGGAATGAGCTATTTTCCACACTGAAACAGGCAAGGAAGAGAATGGAACAAGATGACTATGACTCTCCCTTTTTATTTTTTCCAGGGAGTTTCCCCATTTCCCATAATGAAAGATCATTAAAATAACCAGAAGACAAATGACACCAAATTAATAAAAATGTAGATCAAATGATCCTCTGTTACCTATTTTTGCTCAGTTGCAGTTCAGAAATACATTGATTAAACTGCCAGCAAACCATTATGGTCGTATTCATTATGGTAGCATAATCTATTTTATTATGATAGGATAATAACTAACACAGCCTTGCAGACAGACGTTTCTCTGTGGGCTAAGTAATCATTTACCGGGGATCTGCACCAAAGAACACTCAGTTCATTTTGCTCGAGGTAGAATTGAGCCTTGGATTTGGGGAGGGGGGAAGAGTGGTTTATTTTCTTTGCATTTATTTCAGGACTTTGCCTGCTCGACTCCCAAGTGGAGGGCACTTTGGTGGCTGCTGTGAAATCTATAATGATCCGAGAGAGATTTTAGAAATGTCAAAAAAGTAGTCAATGAGCTGATTTTATTAATTTTTTTTGTTTTTGTGTACTCTGTACGCAAGAGCTGAGCTGAGCTGATGGATTTCTCATGTGCTTATTTATTCATTAAGCTTATTTATCCATTAGGCATTTATTTATTATGCATTAGACAAACAGGTGATGTGTGGTGTGCCAGTTCCCAGCCATGCAGAGATCAGTATCACAAGACCTCGAGTTGCTCGTCGCCTAGTAGGACAGGCAAGGCCATAACTAAACCGTTAACAACATTCACAGAGAGAGGTGTGCACACAGATCTATAAACAGGAACATGGGGGCACGGTTTTGCCAGTGGGTGCACCTGACCTCAGGAGTGCAGTATCTGGAATGGGGCGCAGCGAGAAGGGTGTGGGAGACCTGCTGTTTGCATTTGAACCCAGACCCTGTCACTTAAGAGCTCAGAGCTCTTGAGCAGGTCACTTTGCTTCTTCCATCCCCAGGTCCTTCCTTGTAAGATGGGGGTGATCATGGGACTCCCCCCCACTGGTAAGACAGATTCCATTATGAGGATCACTGCGTGTGGTCTTGAGTCCTTCAGCAGGGAGAAGCCACTGTCATCAACATCCTTGCTGGACCCAGGTTGAAGCTGTGATGTAAGAGAGGAGGTCCCTTGCCTGATGAGGTCCCCCGGCCTGCCAGAGGCAGAACCGGGTCTGCTCTACTCCCAAGTACATGCTCTTAACCAGCATGAAGATGGCATTTTCATGCATTGATGTTCAATGCGAGGGTCACGAAATACCTTGAGGGGCCGCAGGACACAAACGCCTGGGCCAGACAGGTGTGGACTGTGGCTGATGGAAGCACGCAGGGCATGTCGAAAGCCCCAAACCATCTTGCCCTGTGGATTACGGGCATAGGCTGGCTCTTGTTTTTTAAAAGCAAGAACGCTGAATTTTTGTGTGAAATCTCTTGATTTAACTGACAACTATATTTAAAACAAATAAGCACGACAGAAAGCAAGCCCAACCAAGCCTGTCTGGAGGCCAGGCAGGCCCAGGAGCCGCCAGCCTGCAGGCTCCCCTTTGAAGCTGGCGTCTCAGCAGGCCGCGTAGTGCTCTGATCGCCTCCTGCACCACACCTTCCTACGTAGGTTTCTGCTTGAAAGATTCTTGCCTGTCTGGGTGGTGTGAAGTCTCCAGCACAGGCTAACAGCAGGCGGCCGGGCTGCTCTCCCAGGACCCCTCTTTGCCGTGCTCAGTTCTGGCACCCCTTGCTCCTGTTTTCAAGCAGGATGGTCAGGGCCCATCTGTAATGAAGCTTGTCTTGTGGCGCTGCCTCCCCCTCGCCCGCTCTCAGAGTGATTTGAAGCTGGGGCTTAGCTCGTCTTGAGGTTTCCTTGAAGCAGGTAGGGATGCAGATTCCTAGGAGTTGTTTCAGATCATTGTGTATTTGGGGTTTGGGAGAGACAAGTTGGAACGTTCTGGTGCCTTCGAAATCTACCCCATTCGATGTTAGCCTGTGTATATAAAATAGCCAGTCTCCATGTGCCAGGGAAGAGGGGGGAGTGCCCTTCTGTGGGTAGAGGAGTGCTGGACAGGAGACAAGACAGGTACAGGAATCCTGATTGCATATGGCAGATGAGAGTATGGTCGAGGCACTAACAAAATGCTGCAAAACACAAATGAGGAAGAATTTTGCCCCAGAAGGAGCAACCAGTGAAAGTGTCATAGTCCTTGAGCTAAATTGCTAGGTGTGGATATAATTTCACCACGTTAAGAGGTGAAATAGATAGAGAGCACGCTACCACCATCACCAATACCACCACCATCCAACATCATCAGCCACTACCATGACCACCGTATGACTGTCATCACCACCATCACCACTACCACATCCACCATCTCCACCACCATATGACTGTCATCACCACTGTCATCACTACCATACCCACCATCTCTACCACCACCACCAGTACCATCACCTCCATTGCATTACCAACACCTCCACCCTTACCGTCACTACCTCGACCACCACCTCCATCGCTGTCACTGCCACCATCAACTCCACCATCACCATGTTCATCAATGAATCACTAGCCAACATTATGATAAAGTCCTTTGTTTTATCAAATGTGAGCCTTACAACCCTTTAACACAGATACTCAATGTAATCTCATTTAAAAGTGAGAACATCACGGCTTAGAGAAATGCAGGGATTTACCAAGGTCACACCAATCATTAGCGTGGCCCCAGATTCAAAGCCAGCTGCCTGACCCCAAAGCACTCAGACACAGCCCTTCACTGCCTCCATATACCAGTGCCTTAAGGGGACAAAGGTCTCAGTACATGTGAATGCTTGAGGCACTGCCGGCATGTAGTAAATACTCAGTAAATGTTAGGTGTTATAGATTCTTGCAGAAGAATGTAGTGGCTATTTCCTAATCAAAGGGTTTCTGTACTCAAATGCATTTAGGAAGTGCTGGATTAAACAAAGTGAAGCAGCTTTTTATTTGGCTCCAGAAATTGTCAGAGCCTTTTAAGTGTAAACGCACAATGGGAACCTCTAAGAAGCAGTGCAAGAATCTTTTCCCTCTGAGCATATTCTCTGGTCCCTTGAGAAACAAAGGTCATGAGATAAATAGCCAAGAGCATCAAAGTGGGCCTAAGTTACGTCAAGGTTTCTTAACAGTGGCACTGTTGACATTTTAGACCGAATCATTTTTTATTGTCAGGTGCTACCCTGTGCCCTTTGAATGTACTTTGGCCCCAACCCAGTGGATGTCACTGTACCCCCGCGCCAGTTAGGACAATCCAAAAGGTCTCCAGACGTTGATAAATGTCCCCCGGGAGACAAAATCATTAACAGTTGAGGGCCACTGGGTTAGTTTATTTTGAGCTAAAATAGAAAAGAGAACAGGCTAGACTCATCTATTTAAGAGTCTGTAGGATGAAGAAAAGCCACTACTGAGCTGAGAAAAGTGGTAAAAAGAGCTTGGGTGACCTAGAAAAGGAAGTACCTTGGCTGCCAAAGGAGCAGGGGGCATCCCTGGAAGGGGAAGCCAAAGCTTTGGAGAAGAAAGATACCCCGGGGGAAAGTAGCCCCTGGTTTTTCCAGTGGCTTCCCTTGCAAAAGCATCATCTCCAACCGAGCAGCAGGCAGCAGCCACACCCCAGGGGCCAGCACACAAGACTCCCTTTGGTCGTGGGGGACTAGAGAAGCCAATGGCAGGAAATGTGAAGGTAGGAAAATCTGACCTGGTCCAGAGAAGAAAGGAGGGCACGTGGAGAGGGAAGAATTCAAGGGGGGAAGTGAGCTGATGAAGATCCAGAAGAGGAGGGGCAGAGGAAGGATTGAGACCATGATCCCAAGACCAGCTGAAGGACAGTGGACATTTTGCTTTCCTGGACGTATTTGGTTTGGCTCAGGGTGTTAGTTTCCGGAGGCTAGTGTAACAGATGACCACAGCTTGGTGGCTGTAAACACCACGAATTTATTCTCTCGTTGTAAAGAATGAGCGTTGTAGAGGAAAGAGTCTAAAACGAGGTTGATGGCAGGGCTGGCTCCTGGGGCATCTGGAGTGGAATCATGGCTCTCTCCCACCTTCTGGTCGTCACCAGCAGTCCTTGGCCTGCAGACACACCACTCTGATCTCAGCCTCCCGTGTCACATGGCCTTCTTCCCCATGTGTCCTCAAGTGGGGCTCTTATGAGGACCCCAGTCATTGGATTTAGGGTCCTCCATAATCCAGTGTGAGCTCATCTTAATTTAACTAATTACACCTGCAAAGACCCTATTCCCAAATAAAGTCACA
Source organism: Crocuta crocuta (assembly GCF_008692635.1). Taxonomy (NCBI): domain Eukaryota; kingdom Metazoa; phylum Chordata; class Mammalia; order Carnivora; family Hyaenidae; genus Crocuta; species Crocuta crocuta. The sequence continues at coordinate 13,417,304 of NW_027531893.1, forward strand.
TTCAGAGATTCCAAGTGGATATGAATTTTGGGGAGACCCTGTTTGACCTGGTATACCTACGTACAGATATTCTTTAGAGAGGCGGTGAGAGGGACAGAGAGAGAGGGAGAGAGAGAGAGTCCATCTCAAACAGGCTCCATGCTCTGTCTCACAACCCTGATATCATGGCCTGTGCTGAAACCAAGAATCAGACACTTAACCAACTGAGCCACCCAGCCGCCCCCATACAGATTTTTTTCATATAAATTAGTAACCATTTTAACAATTGGAATATTGAAACATAAGAATCAGTATCTCTGGAATCTTCTGGAAAACCAGATTTACCAACACTGGACTGCATCCCCCATGGCAGAAACAGCCCTTAAGAGGTGATCCCTCCTGACCGGGTGAATGGGCTCATTGCGATTTGCCCCTGCTCCCACCCAGCATGTTTCTCTCGTGGACCTTACATGGCAGCCCTTGTTTGGGCTGGAGTTTGAGATGCCTGCCATAAGCCCTTCCTCCCTGGGGCCTAGCTCAGCCCTGGGAACAGAGGCCACCGTTCTCTAAGTTCCTGATGGTCTGATGAAGATCAGAGATGTCACCCCCTCCCTGATGTGTTCTGATCTTAGGTTCAACCACAGTTGTGTTCAGCGGTCCAGGTCAAAGCACTCAGCTGGGCTCGCAGAATTGGGTCCCCTAAGTTGGCCCTCCTGCAGACGCTGCACTGGGACTGACTGGTCTCCTGGGGTGTCCCTGGCCTGGCTGGAGTTGAGGTCCTCTGCCCCGTTGTTTTTTGTGGCAGTTCTGGAATCCCACCTTGTAAGGGCATGTGCCGGAGGCGAAGGACGCCACCTTTTGAAATCACATGGATCTGGCTTTGAACCCTAGCTCCAGCCCTAACTGGTTGTATGGCCTTAGAATGAGGTTACGATCCACTCAGCCCAAGGACTGTGTGAGCGTGACAAATAATGGATGTGAAGTGCCTCGGACGGTACCAGGCATGAGTTAGCCACTCAGGAAACGCACCCATGTAAAAATGATCACCAGTCCTTATGGTTAGATGAATTCCAGTGAGCAGACAGCACACAGCATTCACAGGCCAGGGAGGAACAGGGCGGATGGAGAGGTGGGAGGGTGAAGTCTCCTCCAATCAGAAGCCTCAGTAGGGAGAATGGCCAGGTTCTGAGTCACCCATTGGCTGTTTGAAACAGGAAGTCTTCTAAGCAGCAGTGTCCTGTCCCTTACGCCCCACCTCCTCCCGTGTTCTGTGCTCATTTTGTATGCACCATCCAATATTTAGGTGACACCTTATTAAACAAGGTTCGCCTGCAACCCTGGCAAGTCACAGTGAAGTCAGGAATTAAGATATAGCTTCCTGCGTTGTGTAATTGGATTACAGGGATCATACGAATGCCACATTGCCTATGAAATGTGTAGGGGATTATTCAGTAATGACTTTCTTCTGTGACCCTTCACTAATCCTACCAATCGGGAATAGTTTTAGATTAGGAGAGAACCCCACTGGTAATAGCTATCTTTCTCATTTACAGCTGGGCCTCCCTGGGGGTTGGGGGAACTGGGTAACTGCAGATGAATGACTGGCGGGTGATGACAGCTGCCGTGTGTAAACCAGGGACTCTGGACCTTGTTACTCATCTGAATTCCTGCTCCACGTACCCAGCAGTCAGTGGACATTTCTACCCTGGGGCTCCCACAGGCATCTCAGCATCCCAGAAAGAACCCACCATCTTTCCCCAAGCTCTCAACATTTTTCCATTATGAATGGAACCTCCAAGTTGCCCAAGCCAGAAACCCGGAGATCTCTATGTTATTGGTACTCCCTTAAATCTGTAAGGTGACTCTCTGCTTTAACTTGCCAACACCTCTTGGGTCCGTCACCTCCTCCCCAACCATCCTGCCCTCCCCATTAGGCCTTTATCATCTCTCTCTCAGGGTATTGCAGTCAGTCCCCTCTTCTTCCTACTACTTCCTACTCTTCTTCCTACTTCTACTTCTGCCTCTCTTTAATCTCTCCTTTAAAACACAGTGGCTTCTGGAGTGAGTTTTTTAAAAACGTCCTTCTCCCCTCACTCCCCCGATGAAATTCCCTCCATCACAAAACCAGTAAATACGTTGCACTGTTGGGTCTCTTCTTCCTTCCTAGGCTCAAGCAGACCTTGCTAATTAATCACTGTACCGTTCCCTACTGAGCAGAACTGGGACTGACGAGTTCTTTGGCATTGGTATCTCGGAGCCTCCCATCACCTGCCTTCTGCCTGCCCGTCCTGGCTCTTCCCCCACCTTTACTGTGCAACTCACACCCCAGCAGTCCTGAGCTCTGGGTAGTTATAAGTGACTCCCACCACCATCCCTTTGTCCATACAGTTCCCTCTGCCTGGAATGCCCTTTCTCACACATGTCTTCCTGGAAAACTCACTCCATTCAGGTGTCCTCTTGTCAATCTCCAAAATTTGGGTATTTTTCTCTAAATTCCCATTGTCCTATGCCTCCATTTTAGCAAGCATCCCATTGCACTGAAGCTGTTGTTTACGTGACTGACTTTCCACTGTTTGTTGTTGTTTTATTTTACCTTTTTTATGTTTTTATTTATTTTAAATATTTTTATTTATTTCTAGGAGAGAGAGAGAGACAGCGTGAGCAGGGGAGGGTCAGAGAGAGAGGGAGACACAGACTCTGAAATAGGCTCCAGGCTCTGAGCTGGCAGTCAGCACAGAGCCCAACGCGGGGCTCGAACCCATGAACCGCGAGATCATGACCTAAGCGAAAGTCGGATGCTTAACTGACTAAGCCACCCAGGCACCCCTGTTTTTATTTATTTTTGAGTGACAGGGACAGAGCACGAGCAGGGCACGGGCAAAGAGAGAGGGAGACATAGAACCTGAAGCAGGCTCCAGGCTCTGAGCCGTTAGCACAGAGCCCGACACGGGGCTTGAACTCATGGACTATGAGATCATGACCTGAGCAGAAGTCCAACACTTAGCCAACTGAGCCAACCAGGCACTCTGGTTTTTTCTTTCTTTTTTTTTTTAATGTTTATTTATTTTTGAGAGAGAGAGAGAGCACCAGCAGGGGAGGGGCAGAGAGAGAGGGACAGAGGATCCAAAGCAGGCTCCGTGCTGACAGCAGGGAGCCCATTATGGAGCTTGAACCCACGAACTGCAAGACTTTGACCTGAGCCAAAGTTGGATGCTCAACCGGCTGAGCCACCCAGGCACCGCTGTCCACTGGTTTTTCTAGCTCCCACACCAGGGGCAGGGACAGTGGCTTATACATCTTAACATCCCCGGCTTTGCTGTGATCAGTAGCTCTGTATCAAGTAAGCGATGGAGTAAGCAGCATCTGATTTTTCCTGGAGGCTTCCCTAGTGCCAGACACAGGCTAAGCCCTCTGCATGCATCTTCGTGCTCCTTCCTTACCATGTCGAGACAAGGTAGGCATAGGTTTTTCTACTTTGTATTTGAGGGAGCTGAGGCTTAGGGAGATGAAGTCATGTATTTGTTTAGGGCCACACAGCAGAGGACCGGGTCTGTCCAAACTGATCTCCCAGGACAGTATTTGGAGACATTTTGGGTTGTCACCACTGAGTGGACAGTGCTCCTGACATAGGAGCAGATGGGGTGGAATTCACATACTCTGCTGGACATCCTGCAGTGCACAGGGCACCCCCGACTCTCAACAGAGATTACCCAGGCTGATGTCAGTTGTGGCAAGGGTAAGGAATCCTGCCCTAAGCCTTTTGCTCATAATCATGGCTTTGAACACCTCCCTCGAGGATGTGTAACTTAAAACTCTGTATTTTCATTGATTTTGATTGCTGAGGCTCACAGGCTGACAAAATACAGTCAGGAGGTGCTGCTTTTCCTTGGGTTGCATCGAAACTGGGTGAGATCATGGAGACTCACATCCAGGTGTACCTTCTCCTAAATCTGGGGGGCTCATTAGGATGTTAGACTGTGACAGCCCCCAAAGATGATAGGTCCCAGTACAAGCCGTCCATCCCTGAGCTGTCACCTCCAAACCCACTGCGTGATGCATATTTCCAGCAGCTGAAATAATACGTGCAGATTTGGGGGGGATGGGGGAGGGTGAAGATGCTCACAGGAGCAAGGTAAATAAGTAATTTAGATAAATCCAAAGAACCCACGACTCCCGTCTGCTTAAGCCACATAAAATCGGCAGAGGGTTAACAGCCCCCTATCCATTTTCATCAAGGAATTTGAACTTTGGTCCTAGTATGCAACTTAGCCGCGATTCTGTGTTATTTATTATTCATGGAGCATTGTAACTTACCATAGTCTCCGAGTAATCTTCTTAAGCCTGCCAAAGGAACCGCTGTTAATTGCTTACACTGGAACATATTTGCTGTTGGAAATGTCACACCATAATTATATCCCATTTCACTGTCTGACAAGTAATAGACTAAAAGAAAATTGGGTTTCTTTTTTTTTTTTTTTTTCTCCTCCTCCTCCTCCTTCCTGTGATGTGTAAAACCATTCCCACAACCCTTCAGGCAGCAAGCAGGTAGCAAGTTCCTGGACTTGTCAAAAAAGTCAGAAAACTTTCCAAGCTGTAAGATGATCATACAAATGGGTACTTGTGGACAGACGTGCAAGCTGGGTGGGCACACAGGTCTGCAGGCCCTGAGAGGCCTGCAGGTGCTTAAACTCTTAATAACGTTTGAACCAGGGGACCCACGTTTTCACTTGCACTGGGCCATGCAAATTAGGGGGCGGTCCTACAAGAGAGGAAGGACCAGGAAAGTGACAGAGCCCACGGGGGTCTGGTTGGAGACCAGGCAGGAGTTGGTGTGAAGGAAACAGTGAGAATGTCAAGGACACAGACCGGTTCTACATTGGGAAAATGTGTATGCACGTGTGTGTGTGTTGTAAGAATCAGTGCCTCATGGGGTCACGCGGGGCAGACTGTCTAATCAGATGGCTCTTTCTGGAAGGCTAGTGACCATATTTGGTAGGCTGAGGTTCTCTTCACCCAGGGCTTGGTGTCCTGTGACACACAGACCAAACCCAGCCCTCTGCGCTGTTGTAAGTCGGGTTTAACTGGGATGCAGCCACGTGTGTTTATCCAGGTGTTCTCTGCGGCTGCTTTCCCAAACAACGGCAGGGTGGAGCAGAAAACAGGATGTCCACAAAGCCCTGTTTACTATCAGAAAAAGTTTGCTGACTCCTTCCTGTCTTCAGCTACGGGTGCCTCTGTAAGAGGGGCCGGGAAGTGGGGTCCCACTTCCCCATCTGTAACCGTACACAACAAGAGAGAATGGATTTTGATGGATGGTGGGCTGTCTGTGCCACACCCATTTTATAGATTTGGAGACTGAGGGGGCTTCAGGAGATGAAGCCATTTGCTCACGGCCACAGAGCAAGTAAGCGACTTAGCCCACAGAGAGAGGCCTGCCTGACTTAAAAGCGTAATGTACTTGTTGGTTGAGGGTTTTTTGTTTTTTGGGTTTTTTTCTTGAGCTAATACAGACAGGCACCTGTCACTTCCCCATTTCCCCCAACATCCTTTTCATCTCTTCAAAAAATAAATATGTACATTCTCCCTTTTGTCAATCTTCTTCCAGGAACTGACACATGGGTTTTTGAATGAAATAGAATTGTAGGTGAAGTCAACTTGTGTCAAAAAAAAGATACTGTAAATTTATTCCATAAAGCCTGAGTCCATTTATACCATGTGCCATGCATGCCCTAGGATAGGTTCTTGGGACATAAGATTGAATGAATTGTCCTGGTATAATAGATAAGTAAGTTAATTAGAAGGATGAAGTACATGTTTTGTAAACGGTAGCAGCCTACTGCATCAGGGCACAACGGGTACAATTGGACAGTGGCAGGGTTGACTAGCAGTTGCCACAGAGTATGGTCCTTGGTGCAGGGCACTCTGCTAAGACTGAGGAAGAAAACAAGCTGAGTCAAAAGTAGATCCTGCCCTCCAGGGGAGAGGAGGCTTGCACGAGCATGCTCTATGCAGAAAGCAGTGCTGCTAAAAGTATTTGTTAGTTCACCCATTTGCTGATTTAAGAAATTGACACAGTGTTGATTACAGGCAGTAGCTAAGCGATCACACCTTTGCCACCTCCATGCCTTGCTTCCCCTCATGCCAACTGGCTGATCCCAGGCTGTGAACAAAGCTGAGAACTTCTAGACTAGCTAACAGTTACTGGAAGGTTACTGTCAGCCACACCCTCGAAGTAGAGCATACAGGCTAATCCTCCCACGTATTTCATTTCCATTTTCATTTGGGGAAATCAGAACCTCACAGCGGTTCTTCTAACTTCTTCAGATCATGGAGCGAGCAGGTACTGGCCCTAGACCTTTCTGCCTTCCCAGCCCAATGTATAGTCAGTGTATTAGGGCAACATTAGCTAATTTACCCAACAGGCAGCATGATGTATTACGCCTCAGACATGAAGGAGGCTTATTTCTCCATCCTACACCAAATGGATGTTCCCAATTGGCGCCCCTCCAAGTACTGATTCACAGACCCAGGCCCCTTCCATCTTGTGGCTCCACCTTCTTCAGCACATGGCATCCAGTGGAGGAAGAGAAAGCATGGAGGAGGGTGAGCAGGAAATATCCACGGGTCAACCCTAGGACTTCAGCTCGTGACTTATGCTTTATCAGAAAAAGCACAGCCATTTAACAAAATGTAACCATAGAGGATGCTGGGAAACAGGTGTCAGTGGACGCCATCAGGAAACCGGAAGTGGTTTGATGAGAGCCTCCACCAGTCCACTGGCTCTGCCACTCTGGTCCTGATTCCCTCACTGTCCAGCTATTTCTAAGCAGCCAAAGTCCATTGGCCCTTTTGAAGGACACATGGCCACACATGTGACCACATGGCTCTTTTGTGATAAAAAGGTCACCTTCACCGATGCTGAGAACACATCTCCAAGAAGCATTCCTCTGTTAATGTGGCTGTGTATCTGACAGGGATATGGGGCACGGGGGAAGGCAGGGTTAGTAATTTAGTTGTCATTGGCTGACAGGTTAGTCTTAGAATATGTTCCCTGCAGTTCAAGGCTTGCGAGAGACACTCAGAGAGAGGCACTTAACAAATGTCAGGTTTCTCCCCCTCTGGCACAGCTGTCTCACGCTGACCCTGACACATTCGGGGAGTGTCTCTGCACGATTCCATCAGCCTCTTCCCACTCACCTGTGGTGTTCTCGCCTCTCTTGCCCGGTGAGGCTTCCCTGGGGAGGAGAGGGGCGTAAATGGTGGCCGTCACAATCACCAGAGGGGCTCTGGGAGCTGCATTTTTTCTTAACTTACTTATTTTGAGAGAGACACAGACAGAGCGAGGGGCAGAGAGAAAGAATCCCAAGCAGGCTCCACGCTCTCAGCACAGAGCCCCAAGTGGGGCTTGAACTCACGAAACAGAGAGCCTAACCTGTGCAGAAACCAAGAATGGAATGCTTAACGGACTGAGCCACCCAGGCGCCCCCTAGGGATCTGCATTTCTAATCTGACCTTGAGAATCACTGGCTCCACACACTTCCACAACTCCAGCACTTGACATTTTGGATCCGAGAAATCCCGCGGTGGGGGTGGGGGCCGCCCTGCGCACACTGGGATGTGAGGCAGCCTCCCTGGCCTCTGTCCCCTGGGTATGAGTAGCACCTTCGCCCCCAGTCGTGATAACCAAGAATGTCTTCAGACGTTGCTAAACGCTCCCTGGGGGCCAAAATTGCCCCTGGTTCGTTAGAGCATGACTCACTAGGTTTCTGTGTCATAACTGAATGTTCCTCAGGGACCCATGTTCTCTGTCACCCACTCCCACGCTGCTGGGCGAGGTCCTGTGACCGGGTCTCCCTATTACTGGGAGTGATGTTTCACTTCCTGGCTGAGGCGGCTACGAGCAGGTATGCATTCATCACGTGGATCCCTCTCTCCTCTGTGCGCTTGGTGTCAGAGAACTCGGATTGAGATGGGGGTTGGGGGGGGTGAAGTGGAAACAGCTTGGGTCCTCAAGTCACCTCTTGGAGGACAGCCCCTCGGCAGAGCCAGAGAGCACAGGAGCGAGTAATGGGCCCTTGGGAGAACCAGCCAGCACTGTGAGGGGTATAGTTACGGCTGCAGAGCCTTGCGTGGCCCTGACTCATACAAGTTCCAGTGGTCTGAGGCCTGACGTGAGAAGCAATCACCTTGCCTTCCCATCTTCATCTGTTCTCTGATACAGACTCATGATGCATTTAAGGCAGAACGGGCTAGTAACTCTGATATCACATTAGCCATGGCTCAAACCCCAGCTTCACCACCAGCTGTGTGGTCTCCATCATCTTACCTGACCTCTGTCAGTCTCCATCGTGTCCTCCTCTGTGAGATGAGGTGGGTCATCATACCTGCCTTGCGGTGTTTTGTGAGAATGGAATAAAAAAAAATGCAACAGAAAAAAAACAGAGATGCACTTGATGCAGCACCTGCCATGCTGTAAGTGCTCAACAAAACGTCAGCCTTTATGAAGGTGAGATTTCTGGCGGGCTCGGCGCATGCGTCGTTTCTTGGATCAGCATCTTTAGCAGAGTCCCATTTTTTTCCCATCGATCAGTTCCCCATAGCCTTATTGACCAAAGGACTAGTTTCTGTTAATATTGAAAAGGGATGACAGCAAGTGGACAAGAACAGGGACCTCTGGCCCAATATGTCAGAGGAATAACATGGATTGGAGGTGATGGCCGCTGACATCATCGCTGAGTCTTGCTGGAGTCTGACGTGAGGGTGTGCTGGAAGGCACTCCGGAGGAGATGTCCAGGTTATTCATGTAGTCCACGTTTTTGTTTTTGTTTTTTAAATGTTTTATTTCTGAGAGAGAGAGAGAGAGAGAGAGANAAAGTCGGACGCTTAACCGACTAAGCCACCCAGGCGCCCCTATAGTCCATGTTTTTTAATGTTCATTTATTTTTGAGAGAGGGAAGAAGAGAGAGGATCTGAAGCGGGCTCTGTGCTGACAGCAGTGAACCCAACACAGGGCTTGAACTCATGAATGGTGAGATCATGACCTGAGTAGAAGTCAGACGCTTACCCGACCAAGCCACCGAGGCGCCCCTCGTGTATTCCCCATTAAATGCCTGACAGCCTACTGTGTGCCGGGATACAGGAATAAGAAGGAAAGCTGTCTTTGCCCATTTTCTCCTGCCTTAAATCTTGAGTCATCCGTTGCTTTGAAGAAATAAAAGGAAATAAAGAGGCACAGACACATTTCCTTCCAATGGTGAGATTTCAGTAGCAGTTTGGAAAGACAAGCAGATGACCGTGTCCTCCCAGGCACACAGAAGGGCATCAAAAATCAGCAGGGGACACTGGCCCGAGTCCCCTGAATTCGTCCATGCCCTACTACCCCTTCCCGTCTCGAGCATGGTGTGCTGAGAACACTTAGGTGACCTGGCCCTGGTGACAGCTTGCTCAACTTTGAGTTGCGCTTGTGTTTTGTTTTTTTTTTTCCCCGAATGGCAGTTTTCAACAAATTCTACCCACTGATGCGTTATTTAACCAAATGTCATTTCTCTGCCTCTCTCATTTAAGTATCATCTGTTAGGTTTACACATTGGTACACCCATGAAATTAACATTACACATGTTTCCTTTTGGAGCTGACTGAATTTAATTTAATTTAAATTGTTGTCGCTGTGGGTGGCCTTCCGAAACTGTAGGAGCACGGTCCTGTCTCCTTGAAGGCTCATCTTCACCCCATCCTGTCTCGAAAGCTCCGGCTGCCCTTTGTCCTGGAGCTCTCTTGTCCGAGACCTGTGGCATGTTGGAGATGAGCTTTTTCTGCCAGTTCATCTATAAGAGTTCTTGTTTAGGAAAGGGTATTCTCAGAAGCCCCCTAACTTAGATGCAGCATCTGAGCCATGGTTGAGAACCAGGGTATCCTTGGTCTTCCTGGCGAACCAAGGAGCGTAGAAGGTTCACAGGGAGGAGAACTCCAAACCAGCAGGTTAGGAGGCTTGATTCGTACAGATGCCATGGCGGACGGTGGACATCCCCACCTCGAAGCTGTATGGTGAAACGCAAGATGCAGCATTCATTCCATTCCATGTTTGTTTAGCGACTCGGTGGGACAGGAACTGTGTCCATCTGGTGCAGCGCCAGACACCCCAGTGCATCACCCGGCAGCAGTACTTGATAATTATTCCTCAAATAAGTGGTGTATCTATTCTATTAAGTGCTGTTGCCCCCAGAGTGTACTGCTGTCACAGACCCAATTACTGAAGGAATGAATGAATGACTCCATGCTGTCACATATCCAGGAGGCTTAATTTTTTTTTTTTTTTATAGAGATCATAGGGTGTGCTAGTGCAGGGTCCTAATCTAGAGCACTGTTTAACCATAGGCTGCTGACTCCTAGTCCCTCTCAGGAGGACCATGATACACGGCACAGGCATCCTCAGTGTCAGGAGCAAACTGAAATGAGCTGGGGACTCACGCTTGGCACAGACTTGGAGGGGTTTATGCGGCGGAATGACTGTATATAATAACACTTTCATGTATCGGAGAGGCAGACCCACAGCAGAGGTGGCGGTGCTGTCTTCAAAGGCAGAATTAGGACCTACAGAGAAAACCTCCATGTGGGCATGTTTTGGGGAAAAAACAGCTATTGATCTGCCCTGACCACAGGTATGGCTGGCTGCTTCTTGATGCACTAAGGTTCCCGTCTTTGGAGGCATTCAAGAAAGAACTGAATGGCCCTTCATTATTAAGTATGTCTTTCTCATTACACTAGAGAAATTTCAAAAATACGGAAACAGGAAGTAAAAAAGAAAAAAAACAGAGGTCCTTCTTCCTCTGTTTTTCATGCTTCAAAGTAAGATTTTTTTTTTTTTTTTTTTTTTC
>NW_027531893.1:13428328-13449970 GCF_008692635.1 Crocuta crocuta
TTTTTTTTTTTGTTTTTTTTTCCCACTGAAGACCTTGACACATGACCTTCCTTTTGTGCCTGGAATGACACCCTCTACCTGGCTCCCTCTTGCTCCTGTTTAAGATCTTGGCCTGACTGTTGCGTCTTCAGAAAAGTATAAAGACCTGGTGGGCATTAGAACAGCTGGGCCCATCTTCTGCCTCCTTCGCGTTAAGCCTTTCTTTCATTGCATTGAACACCTTTTGTAAAATAGGTTTGTCTGTCCTTTCCACCCTCCCCCTCCGGTTTGTCTGTCCTTTCCACCCTCCCCCCACTAAACTGTAAGCTCCCTGAAGATAAATTAAAATGTGTTCTTGTGTGCATCCCTGGCACCTGGCAGAATAACTGACCCTCAGTGAACATTTTTGAAGGTGGAAAGAGAAGGAGACAGTATCTGTGTTCATTGACATGGAAGAGATGTCAAGGGTATATTGTTGAAATTAGAAATGCATATGACAGAGCAGAATGTATATGGTTATATGTAGTGTGTGTGCATAGAAATATTTGGAAAATCTTCACCAACACATAAACAGTGGTGATATCTAGATGCTTTCATGTGTGAGGGCTTTTCCCCTTTGTATTGCTCTTCATGCTTTAATTTTCTACAGTGAGCATGTATTATCTGCAAAGAAATCAAAGAAACACCCAGAGCAGGCAAAGGAATGAGTCTAGATGGGGTTAAATGTGAGCTCTCTCCTTTAACCCTAGAGAGTTACAGCTCCAGAGCATGACCCCACACCCAGGTCTCACTCACCCTTGCAGGGAAATGGGTCATTGAGATCCCTAGTGTACTTGGGAGGTACGCTGTCCCTCATTGCCATGAGCTCTCCAGTACATGTTTGTGGGTTTTTAATTTTTTTTAATTGTTTTGAAATACTTGTTTTTGAGAGAGAGAGAGAAAGAGAGAGAGGAGAGGAGGGGCAGAGAGAGAGGGAGATGCAGAATCCGAAGCAGGCTCCAGGCTCTAAGCTGTCAGCACAGAGCCCGATGCGGGGCTCAAACTCATGAACCATGAGATCATGACCTGAGCCGAAGCTGGATGCTTAACCAGCTGAGCCACCCAGGTGCCCTGTTTTATTTGTATAAAAAATATATTTATATATTTAAATATATGTATATATTATATATAAAGATATTAGTATATATTATATAAATATATATGTATATATTTTTAGAGAGAGAGTATGAGCAGGGAAAGGAGAGAGACAGAGAGAGACAGAGAGAGAGAACCCCAAGCAGGCTCTACAGTCAGCACATAGCCCGATGTGGGGTCTCAAACTCTCAAACCATGAGATCATAACCCGAACTGAAATCAAGAATCGAACGCTTAAGTGCCTGAGCCACTCAGGTGCCCCTGGTACGTGTGTTTTGGTAGCTGTGTCTTCCTTCAACAGGAATGTATTCAATGTGTCTCAGGTGCTCCTGTTTTATCCCGGGGCACCCGGTGAGGCCTTGGAGAGGCAGAAGGAGAGAAAACCTAACTCCTGCCCCTAGGAACAGAGCCTAATGGTGTGTTGGATTCACTGTTGCTCCCCTTGTTGTTGAGATGAACTGGAGGGGCGCCCTGGTGGCTGAGGCAGTTGAGTGTCTGACTCGGTTTTGGCTCAGGTCACGATCTCGCAGCTTGTGAGTTCAAGCCCCGTGTTGTGCTCTGTGCTGGCAGCACGTAGCCTGCTTGGGATTCACTCTCTCCCTCTCTCTCTCAAAATAAATAAAAAAACAGTAGAAAAGGAGAAATGAAATAGCCACTTAGCTGTGGGGTTGGTTGGCCAAGGGGATGGCGATGCTTCTAAATCCACCCAGTGCTTGTTTCTCGGAGGCTGGATGGCAGGGTGTCCTGTAATCAGGCTGCCTGGACCCACTTCCCAGTCCCCAACTCCCTAGCTGTTTGGCCCCAAGCATTTGACCCACCCCTTCTGTGTCTCAGTTTCCCCATCTGTAAAATGGGGATGGTGGTGGCACTTACTGAGTAAGTTCGCTGCAGGGACTAAACACAGCGACCCACAAACGAGCTTGGCCGAGTGACCAGCGCACAAATGCGAGCCTGCATGTTCACCCCTGTCCGTGCTGTGTAATGTGACAGCATTAACGTGACAAATGGGCCACAATTTGGGGGAACGTCCCATTTTAAAAAGAAGGCACCTGCAGAACATAGTTATGGTTTATGATCAAGAGACAGCGTTAATCGCCCATAATGTGATTACTATGAGGATTTTTATTAGGAAAATTCCAACCAATTCGGCACTAATTAATGTACTGTTCCTTGAGAGTGTTACTCTTCCAGTCCTTGGTGAGTTGGAGAAAATAAACCTGTTGTCAAAACCCTTAGCCTGAGAAGTAAATAAGAGCTGTTCCCTCTTCCAGTGGCTCCATTTGTAATAAAAATAGATGGGTCTCTGCGTTTTTCCACAGCAGTATTTATTGAGCCTGCGAGTGCCTTCAGGAGAGGAGAGAAGGACAGAGATGAAAATGCCAAGTGACAGGAAGGCTCTCAGGAGAGCTTGCAAATGGCAACCTCAGGGTCAAAGAGGCGGGGAGCATGGATGAAGGAGCATTGTGGACACCCCAAACTGTAGACTGCAGCGTGTGGGTCTTGCCTCCATCCCTAACCCCAGCTCTGCACTAGGCAACCATGCACCACTCACCATCCTGTCTGCTAATTGCAAAATGGGCCCCGCCTGTCATGCACTCCCCAGCCATCCCTAACAAGCCTCTTAGGATGGCTTGTCACTCTCTGGCACCACAGCCCTTAAAATGGTGCCCAGACCCTGTGTGATGTCCCTGCTGTCTCTTCATCTCAATGTCACCCTGCGCTTTAGCTTGGCCTCTGTGCTGCACCCACCCTGGCCCTCCTCCCTGCCCTGTCATTGACTGCACTGCCTTTCCTCACGGGCCTTTGCACGTGCTGATCCCTCTACGTGGGGGACATTCTCTCTTTCCCACTTACCTAGTTAACGAACTCCTTACTCTACCTGGAGATGTCAGATCTTAGTCCAAGAAATGCATACCTTGACCTCCTTGAGTAGTGTCTTAAGCAGCTCTGGACACCTTCAGCAGCAGCAACTGACTTTCTCACACTTCTGGAGGCCAAAGTCCAAGATGAGGGTGCCAGCCGCTCGTGATCTGGTGAGCGCCCTGCTCCTCACTTGCAGATGACCGCTTGCCGCGTCCTCACATGGCACAGGGAACACGCGCTCTCTGCGTCTCTTCTGACCAGGGCTCTGATCCCATATGACCAGGGCTCTGGCCTTTGGACCGCACTTAATCACCCCTCCATCAAAGTCCATCTCCAGTGCGGTCACCTGAGGGTTAGGGCTTCAACGTATGAATCTGGGTCGGGGACACAATTCACTTCATACAGCAAGGGAACGGGAAGGGCACCCCAGCACAGGGAGGAACAGAAGCAGGGCTCTGATGACATTAAACTAGATTGCTGCAGCCTCGTGGAAAGGGTAGCTGGGCAAGTGCGGTGGACATAAAATTGGAAAGGAGCTGCAAGAAGTTGAATGCAGTCCCTCGCATGTCATTATTTAAGGTGATAGTAGTATGGCCACCGTCCATTCGGTTTTCTTCCTGTCATGGAAATGGTCTGGGGAACATTCAGGTGTTCGCTGCAGGTCTTGTCTTCCAGAGAGTCTGCCCCTCCTGAGCCAAGGCTCTCGGTGACACGTGCATCTCTCTGTGACCTGCTCCCGGGAAGATGCCCGCCTGGCACATCACATGTGCTCCTTCTAGTTACAGTTGCTGAGTATCAAATGGCCCATGTAGAACACTGCATTTTTTTATGCCAGTGGAGTCTGCAGATCAGGAATTGGAGGCGAGCACAGAGCGGAAGACAGGTGACAGGAGGGACAGAACTGCCCCAGGTTCAGAGCCTCTGCCGTAGTGTGCACTTGCCTGAGTGATTCCCTGGATTCCTCCCTACAAGGCAGGACTCGGTATTTGCCCTCGTTTTACTGATGAGGAACTAGAGTGTGAGGTGACACGACTCGCCCAATCTCCCAGAGTCACAGTGGGTCAAGAGCTATGGTTTGAACCCAGATCTCACGGATTTCGGAGCCAAACTTCTGTCCACTTGGCCATGCTGTCTTTCCAGAGTGACCATCCGTGATGCCGAGAAGGAGGTAGGCCGTCTTGGCCGAGTCTCCTGCCTCCCCATGTGACGAGAGGTTCTCAAGCCACAGGCACACTGATCCTGCTGTGGGATGCTGGGAAATGTAGAGGGGACGGGTGGGTGGGACGATGTTAAATGTCTGTAATGCGTGGGACAGCCCTACCCAACGGAGAAACTGTCTCTCCTCAAATGCCACTAGCTTCTGTTGAGAAGCCGTGATTGAGAAGGGGAGAATATGTGACCTCCTCATCGGCTCTGAAACCATCTGAAGGGCTGCTCAGGAACAGGAAGAAGCTGTAGTTTCCTCGTACAGTTCAGCTCAGGGTTTGTCTTAGTCCTTTGTGCTCTAAGGAAGTACCACAGACCAGGGGGCTTGTAAAGAACAGAAACTGATTGTTTATTTTTTTTAATGGTTTATGTATTTCTGAGAGAGAGAGAGAGAGGGAGACACAGAGTCTGAAGCAGACTCCAGGCTCTGAGCTCACTGTCAGCACAGAGCCCAACGCGGGACTCAAACCCATGAACCGCGAGATCATGACCTGAGCCGAAGTCGGATGCTCAACCGACTGAGCCACCCAGGCGCCCCATAGAAACTGATTGTTTATACTTCTGGAGGCTGAGAAGTCTAAGAGGTGACAGCAGATTGGGTGTGTAGTGAGGACCTAGTTCCTACAGAGCCATCTTCCCCTCACCTCCCAAAGGCCCCACCGCCTAATACCATCACCTTGGGCACTAGGTTTGTAGCACAGAAGTTTGGGGGTTGGGGACCCAAACCTTCATACCACAGGAGAGATTAAAAGCCCCCATTTTCATGACTGACAGATTTGAATCCTGGTTTCACAGTGTATGAGCTAGCCAGGTCGAGCAACCACTCTTGAGTCTCAACTTACTTATCTGTAAAATAGGACTAATCAAAGTATCTCCCCCCAACGTGCTGCTGTAAGAAGTAAATGAAATAACTGAAATAACGTCTGTTGAGAAACCCTCAGCCTGGGGCCTGACCCTCAGCCTGGGGCCTGGCCCTCAGTAGTAGCTGTTACCATAATGGCTCTTTCACCCTGATGCCCGGGAAGAGTGGGAGTAGCAGGATGGACAAGAGCTTGCAGGACCGAGCGCAGCATTTTCACAGATGACGTGTCACAGGCAGAGTGACTGGGACCCAGTGAGTTGCGGCGAAATGTACCATACGCCATCAATATCTATCCCACCAGTTTCCATTTATTGAGCAGTACATCATTGGAATATCCCAGGGCTCTCGACAATAAAATCAATAAGACGGTTCAGCCATGGGCTGTGGTTTAATAACTCCAGACTTGAATGGAGGGGGAGAAAAGATCAGTGAGCAGGAGCGTTTCCTGAGTGCTTGGTCGGGGGTGGAGGAGGCATTTTATCAGAGTGTGAGGGAAAATAACAGTGAACCAGGCTCCCGTCCCTGGCAGAGCAGGAGGCCATGGGGATTTAAGGAGGCGTCCGGAGGTGTATCTGGATGTCAAGCTATACCCTGAGACACGTGGCTCTGTGAAGGTGGTTGAAAAGAAAAGAAGGTGTCCAAAATGTGGTTCTCACCCACGACTGCACATTGGACCCCTTGGGGAGCTTTAAAAAATTGCCACTACTGGCACCCACCAAAGTCATTCAATTAGAATTTCTTGAGGTGAAGACAAGGCATGGATTTGGTTTGTTGTTGTTTTGTTTTGTTTTTTCAAGATGCTCAGGTGATTCTAACGTGCAGCCAGAGTTAAGAATCACTAGCCTACTGTGCTGATATCACAGAGCCTGCTTGGGACTCTCTCTCTCCACCTCTCTCTGTCTCTAGCCCCCTCTCTAGCTCACGCACATGCTCTCTCTCTCTCTCAAAATAAATAGACTTTAAAAAAAAAAAAAAAGGAATCGCTAGGCTAGGCTAGTGATTTTCAAACATTAGCTTGCACCAGAATCGCCTGGAAGGCTTATTAAATAAAATGCACAGTGCTGGTCCCCACGCCTAGAGTTGCAGAGTCAGAAGGTGTGGATTGACTGAGATTTGCATTTCTAGCAGGTTCTTAGGTATTGCTGTTGCTGGTGATCAAAGACCATATTTTAAGAACTTCTTTGCTAGAGCAGTGCTTCTCGGTGGAGAGCAATGTTGTCCCTCCTCCCAGGGGACGTCAGCACGTGGAGACGTTTGGGGAGGGTGCTACTGGCATCGAGTGGGAAAAGGCCAAAATGTGACCCAGCGCCCTACAGCACACAGGATGACCCTCGCCTCTCACAGCCGAGGACCTGGCCGCAAATATCCATCGTGCCAAGGTTGAGAAGCCCCTTTGGGCCCCATGGGAGCCCAAGCAGAGATGGGAATGTCGAGGTGCTTGCCAGGCAAAGTCTGGACGTGGAACGTGGTACTTGAAATCAGATGCACTTATAGCCCAGTCTTTTCTCCACTTCCTGGCTCTGTGACCTTGAGCAAGCTCCTTACCCTTTCTGATCCCAGGACAGTTATCCACGAATGGGGATAATTTCCATGTGCCACATTTCTATGAGAGGGAGAATCTGTGAAAGAGCCTCATGAATGTTAAGTGCCTCACAAATCGGAGTGAAAATTGAAAGGACGGTGTTTCCCTGGAGAGCTGTGGCTCCGTCTCCCTAGCAGGAAAAGATGGGTCCCTCAGAGCCTCCCCTAGAAAAGTCCAGAACAAAACTTGGCTCCAGGAAGCCAAGAAGGCCAGGATGGGAGGAAGGGCTGCTCAGGCACCAGCCTGCACATGGCTTTCACCTCTTCTCGTTTGTTTAACAAACTCAGCACGTCCCAGGTGGGGAAGCAAGCCTGTGGAGCCTAATTAATATTCCTCAAACTCCTTCACACCTCTCCCCTCTTCACGATTTTCCCATATCCACATTCCACCCGCCCTATTATTCTCATAATGTTTTCATGGCAGGAGACTCACTTTCATTTTTACTTAAGTCAGTTTTATTTTCAGAGTGATTTTGCATCACTGCTGTAAGTGGAAATCTTACTCTCAGTTGCCATAAAGGGGCAGCAACCATCCAAATGCGCTCAGCATTATTCCGCACTGGCAGGCACGCCCGTCGCCTGCCAAGGGTGTCAGTCCTTATCTCAGCGACCCCGCTTCTGGGGACAGACCCGGGAGAACCGGAGGCAGGTCCCGGACACCTCTAAACACCCATTTCCATAGCAGCATCGCTCGCAAGTACCAAAAGGTGGAAGCAAACCAGCTCTTCGCCACCAGATGGGTGGCTAAACCGAAATGTGGTCTACATAACAATGGAATGTTGCTCAACTTTAGAGGTGAAGGAAATCCTGCCATCCGCTACGGCCTGTATGACCCCCAAAAACATGCTGAGTGGACGAATCCAGGCGCAGAAGAGCACCTGTTCTGATCCCACTTCCGTGAAATCTCCTAGAGGGTCCCGTTCCTGGAGACAGAGGATGGCGGCCACCCAGGGCTCAAGGGGAGGAGGGAATAGGTGCTGTGGTTTCCAGTTGTGCAAGATGGAGAAGCCCTGGCGATAGATGACGGGGAGGGTCCCACAACAGTGTGTGTGGGCCTAACGCCCCTGAGTGGTACACTTGAGAATGGGTAAGATGGTAAACGTTGGGGCATTTGGACCCAGTTTTGCACAAAAGGAAGTTCAGGATGCTTGGAGGGCGGGGACTCGAGAGGGGGGAGGGGAAGGGTCAAGGATGGCTTTGCTGAGAAGGGGTCATTGCCCCTGAGCCCCGAAGGGTGCTGGCCTGGACAGCTTTATCCTTGGAGCCGTGTTCTCCCAGCCGCCCCACCCACCCAACTCCATGGTCCCCTTCTGAGACCCTCTCCCCTCACTCTCCCTAAGTCCAGCTGGTGGTAGTTTGATGGCATGGGATTCGCTCCCATGCTGGAGGGCAGCTGGGCATTTTCCTGTCCTCGGCAAGGGCCCCCAAGCTGCCCTAAAGCCTCAAGGAAAAGTGGAGACCCAGCGTTCGGCCACTGGCCTGGCGAGTGGAGACATAGCAGCTCAGGCCTGTGTCTTCCACTCTGGCCTCCCGGCCCCCAAACCTGGGCAAAGCTGGCAGGCTTAATCCACCCGTCAGAAGTCATTCATTTGCTGAGGCCTCCGCCCTGAGCTCCTCCTCTCTGTGCCAGGCCAGGGCAGAGGGGTGGTAATGGCGCCCGAGAAAAGGTGAACCCTGGCCTTCGCCCACGGGGAACCAACAGCAGTCAAAAGCCAAGCTGATGTGGTGTCTGTATGCGGGGCTGTGTCATGCGGCCATGACAGAGAAGGGAATCGTGTGGTGCGGGACAACATGGGTGGGCCCCAGGGCGTCATGCTAAGCAGGATGAGCTAGATGGAGAAGGACGGATACTGCATGGAATCACTTACATGTGGAATCTAGAGAGGGAGGGAAAGAAAGGGAAAAAGCCAAACTCCTCAAAATAGAATAGAAAATTGGCTGCAGGTCCAGGGGATGGGGGAGGTAGGGAGAGGTGGGTAAAAGGGTGCGAACTCTGAGTTCTAAGATGAGTGAGCTCTGAGGGGCTGATGTAAAACATGGTGGCTGTAGTTGATAACACCATGCTGTATCATTGAAATTGCTGACAGTAGTTCACACACAAACACACACACACACACACGGGACATAATAAATATGTGAGGTGATGGGTGTGTTAATTAACTCGATGGATGGGGGGTATCCTTTTACCATGTGTATCAAAGAACTACAATGTACACTTCAAGTATTTCAAAATTTTACATGTCAGTTATACCTCAGTAAAGCTGAAGAGAACGAGGCAGGGGGAGGGGGGCAGGAGAGAGGAAGGAAAGGAAGGGGAGGGAAGAAAAAAGGAAAGAAAGAAGGAAGGAAGGAAGGGGATGGGAGGTCAGGTCAGGGAAGCCAATCTGACTTTCGGAGGAAGAGCTGTCTGTGCAAGGGCACTGATTCTATGAGGTTAGAACCCCAGACTGGAAGTGCCATCTCCGTCCTGGCACACCTGAGTATTTGTCTCCGTCCTGGCACACCTCTACAGAGAAGGTAACTTCTCATCAGTTACTCAGTGCCCCCTTGGCTTCAGAATCCTTCATGGCAAGATGGGATTATAATCTTGGTACATGCTTCCTTTTTAAAAATTTTTTAATGTTTGTCTATTTTTGAGAGACAGAAAGACCAAGCACGAGCGGGGGAGGGTCAGAGAGAGAGAGAGGGAGACACAGAATCTGAAGCAGGCTCCAGGCTCTGAGCTGTCAGCACAGAGCCCGACGCGGGGCTCAAACCCACGAATCATGAGATCATGACCTGAGCCGAAGTCAGACGTTTAACAGACTGAGCCACCCAGGCGCCCCTTGGTACCTGCTTCCTTGGGCCTTGGGAAAATTAAATAATGACACCATGAGTGGATAGTGCATCGGACATAGTAAGTGTTCAGTTTACCTAGACATCATTATTGTTCTGCAGGTGTCAGAGGGCTCAAGGAAGGGCGATGCCTCGGCCAGGGTCCCGTGGCAGGCTCACAGCAGAAGCAGGACTGGGACCCAGACCTGGGGCCTTTGGGGCACTTGCCATCACACCATGCCAGTTTTCTAAGCCCACTGAGAGCAGGACTTCTTTCTGGGCACTGGGTATCTCCCAAGTACTGATCCCCAGAATTGCTCATGGAAATCTGCCAGTGGGGAAGAGGCACCCCCACCCAGGTCTGACAAAGAATCTGGGACCGTCAGGGGCCCTCCCCCAAGTGACATGAATCCTGCCCTGTGCGGCATGCTTCTTGCTGGTAGGAAGCCGTGCTCCATCCACAGTCGTGAATCACCGCACAGCCTAGCGGGTTGGGGGTGGATTGCTCACCCCTCTTTATTTTTATTTTGTACATTTTCTATCCTGTGTTGGTAACAACACAACACGAGACCTATCCTGTCAACACATCTTCAGCTCACAGTGCCGTTGACTCAAGATACGATGTTGTACAGCAGCTGGTCCCTAGACCTTACTCATCTCGCTGGCCTGAAACTTTCTGCCCATGGCTCATAGTCCCCCGGCCCCAGCCTCCGGCAGCCGCCATTCCACCCTTGGATTCTTTGCAGTTGAGTACTCCCCACGCCTCGTCTGGGGGGAGTCGTGCCATATCGGCCTTTCCGTGGGGGGCTGCTTTGCCCAAGCATCATGTCCTCAACATTCGTGCTGATGGGAGCGCAAAATGGCATGGTCGCCTTGGACAACAGGATGGAGGCTCCTTAAAAAACTTAAAAAATAGAGCTACCAGGTAACCATCCCATTTTATAGAGGGAGAGCTGAGGATCAGAAAGGAACCCTGTGTTCCCGAAGTCTCTACCGGGAAAAACCAGAGCCAGATGTCGGTGCTGAACCACAGCCCACAGCTTCCCAGGCAGCAGGAAGCTGGTTCGTCTCCAGCTCGGAGCCTCCTGACCGAAGCCCCATGTGTGCACAACCCTGTCTCCACTTCTCTCCCTTCCCGGCCCGACCGACCCTCTTATTTGGAACCAAGGCAGAAAGCTGCTTCCCCCACCACAGGCCGGAGAGGCCCTTTCAGAGTATTAATAGCATTGAGGGCTTTGTTTGTGGAATAACTATTCCAATCGAGGGACTCCTTCGCATTTGGTTTTTGTTTGGCTGATTGGTTTGGGTTTGGGATTTTTTATTTTAGCAGTGTCCTTGATGTTGTATTTGTTTTCACTACATGGAGATAGAATTGACGTATAGTGTTCATTTCAGGCATACAGTGTAATGATTTGATATTTGGGATACAGCGCAAAAGGATCATGGCCATACGTCGTTCCTATTGGGTGCATGTATTCATGGCGGTCTGAGGCGCACGCCGTGGAGGGCCCTGGTTGTGGATGTTTACTTGGAAGCCGTGTGTACACAGCTCTCAGAGCCCAAGAGGCCTTGCGGTTGAGCCTAGAAGTGGGCCCTTAGTTAAACCACGCTCGATGCCGATCTTTGTGAATAAGCAGCCTAGTAAAGATGATGATGTGAACATTGACGTGCAGACGCTCTTGTTTATTGAGCATTTACTGCACCACAGACACAGTGCCGGGTACCAGGCACAAACGTTCATGTGATACAGATGCTGTGATTATCACATGCCCATTTTACAGATGGGGAACCTGAGTCTTGGAGAGCTTGTGTAACTTATCCAAGGTCCGACTGACCAGAGACAGGGCTCTTCAGCCCAGCACCTTGTTTCTTCCTCCCAGGTGGTATTCCCACCAGGTCGTTATCACCGTCACGGTATTTGCCCCACACATCAACCCTTGCAAAAGCAGCTTCATCTTCGCCACCTCCTCGGAGCCCAAGCATCACATAGCCCTTGTCTGACCCGAGACCATAATGAGACATGCAGAGTTGGGGCAACAGGCTGAACATGGCACAGACAGAAACCAGCAGAACTCTCCATGATTCGCTTTGCGTGGCCTTCACACCTGCATCGCAGAAATGTACTTGACATTCTCCCCTACAAACCTGGCTTTTTAACATTGGTCTGAAGTCAGCTTCTCCCACGGTCCCTAATCACTCCGATTCTTCTTCTTATTTCCTGTCTCGGGCCACAGGAACCTGATTACACTGTTAAATGCTTTGGGGGTTTTTTGTTGTTTTTTCTTTAGGAGCTGGGCAGTATTTGGGTTTTAGTCTGCGGAGACACACACAGCTCTGGCCGCATGTCGCTGGTGTCTGTGCTGCAGCTGAGAGCCAGCTGCCTTGCTGCTTCTAGAGGCAGTCATCCCTCTTTTTGTAATGGCAACGATTTGATCGAGCGCAGTGGCAATGATAGGGCTCTGGCATCACAGGCTTGCTTTGTGCCCAGCACAGCCACCTCCCAAGTGGGGCTTCTCTGAGCCCTAGCTTCCTCAGCCATATAATAGGAGGACAGTAACTCATAGGGGCTTGCGGAGAGGTAAAAAAAAAAAAAATCGTGGACAGAAATTGCTTAACACATAGCAGCACTCAATAAACAGTTCAGTATTAGAATTATCGACTAGACCTTACAATTGTTATGTTTCATGGTCAAAGCAATCCATTTTACCAAATGCAGATAATGCAGAAGGGTATGAATAAGAGAGGAAAACTGTCCTCCCACAATAGGAACCTCTGCTAACATTTGGAAGCGTGTTTATAAAATGTTAGGGGTTACATACTAGAACTTCTCTTTTGCTTGATACATTATAGACAACAGTCCCAATCAGTGCATATCAATAAGACCTTTTGGGCGATTCCTGTGTTGGACCATTAGAAACACTATTGAAGTCAAGGCCCCAGGACCTTTGCACTTGCTATACCAGCTGCCCAGAATCCTCCCATCCCTGATAATGACATGGCTTACTCCCTCATCTTACTCAGAGCTTGTTCACATGTTCCCACATTAGCCTTCCCCAGCCACCATGGCTAAATAAACCCCTTCCTTTAACATGCCTTTGTTCCCTTTTTCATAGCCTTTATCACTATCTGCAACTGGGTTTTTTGTTTGTTTGTTTGTTTTTTGCTTTTTTTATTGGCTTTCTATCCCACTAGACTAAGCAGCATTCAGGGAAGGACTCCGTTGCGTCCACTAATATGACAGGAACTAAGCCTGGCACATTCAAGACGCCAGATGAATGAATAAATGAACAAAAGAGCATTCTACATGTAGAGAATTATGCACTTTTCTCCTAACTTAACATAGATTCCTGGGAGTGGAGTTACTGTGTCAAGGGCCATGCATGTTTAAAATTATAATTCTTGCGGCCGCATCACTACTGGCCGAGCTGTGGCAGTTTCCCTCCCTCCCTCCGCCACCCCAGCAGCATGGGAGAGAATGTTTCTCCACTTCCGGCTTGTGCTGGGAATCTGGCCACAGTCCGTTGAAGACCTACACAGGAGGCTCTTCAGGACCACAGCCCCCGCAGTGGTGGCCAGGGTGTGGAGGGGGCCGCCGCAAGGGCCGTCTCCGCCCTGTCTGCGGTGTGGCTTCTTGCCCCCCTCCAACCTCCCCACCCCCCACCGTGTGAGAGCAGCTTGCCGGAAAGGTCATTACAGGAGCCAGGGGCATGCAACAAAAACAGGAAGCTGGTGATGGGCAGCTGGCAAAGGGCACCATGTGAACCTCAGCCCTTGGGAGTGGCACCCCCACCCGGCCGCCATGTGGGCTCCAAACTCGCTCCTTCCCTCTCTCGTTACTCAGTAAAACGCATCAAAGTGCCGGAGTGGGGGGCTGTTACGGGTGCGTTTCCAGCGCCAGCCTGAGGATGTCCCGCCACTTTGGGTAGGGCCGTGGGTCAGTGCGTCTCCTCCCTGAGCCTCGGCTCCTGCCCCATCACAGACCCTGAGCCAGGCAGGACCGGTGAGGGGCCGCAGGTGAGGGCTGGGGGCATTTTTGCACTCCACCATTCTGGGGTTTCCTTTGCCTTTGCTCTTCGGGATGGCCGGTGTGTTCGGAGGTTCGGGGATCCCACTTTTCCATCGTGGCTCCCTCTTTCGTCTGTCTCTTCCTGGCTCTGTGCGCCTGATTACATGCACTGTCTCCATTTATACCTGTGTAGGTCCCTGGCCTTCTCAGTGCATCCGTGTATGTGTTTCCCTGTGTGTGTGGGAGGAAGGGGGAGGTCTCCCTCCATTTTTCTCTTACTGGGAGCGGGGCCTCTCTGTGCCCCTGCTCCCACCCATATCCCCAAAATAGCCAGACCCCAGAGGGACCCAGGGCTTCTTGTTCCCTCTTCTCCTTGTTGTTCCCCAGACCAGCTCTTTGACCCGGGGGCGGCTTTCAGTCTGGAGGCTCTGCTGCTGGGGTGATAGCGCCTGATTTCCCGGGACTCGGTTCCTTTTCTGCAGAAGAGAAGCATCCACGTCTCTGTCTGTCCGTGAACCTGCTCTTCTTTCTAAAACTCTAAAGAAAGTTACAAAAGCCTTTCTCCAACATCAGCGCACAAGTCTCTTTAAAGACCAGTACACGGTGGAGGTGGAGAGGGGACACCTGGGGGGCTCAGTCAGTTAAGCACCCAACTCCGGCTCAGGTCATAATCTCTCAGTTCGTGAGTTCGAACCCCACATCAGGCTCTGTGCTGACAGCGCGGAGCTGGAGCCTGCTTCAGATCCTGTGTCTCCTTTTCTCTCTAACCCTTCCCTGCTTGCAGTCAGTCTCTCTCTCTCTCTCTCTCTCTCTCTCTCTCCCTCTCTNTCGGAGCTGGAGCCTGCTTCAGATCCTGTGTCTCCTTTTCTCTCTGCCCCTTCCCTGCTTGCAGTCAGTCTCTCTCTCTCTCTCTCTCTCTCTCTCCCTCTCTCTCTCTCTCAAAAATAAATATTAAAAATTTTTTTTTAATTAAAAAGAGACCAGCACACGGTCTTCAGGCCATCTCTCCCCGTCTCCCTATTCTGTGATTTCATGGAGAGCAGGTGGAAGTAGACTGGATTTGGATTTGGGCTTCGGTCCACAGGCACTGTGCAACCCTGGAGAAGTGTGCTGACTTCTCTGAGCCTCAGAGGCTGACTTTGCACTCTGTCCGCACCCAGGTCCAGCACAGTGCAGGTGGGTAGCCCGCCCTCAGGTGACATGAGCTTCTCTGGACCAGAGCAGCCGCTCTCATCCAGGATGCATCCTTTCCTTCCATTCATCTCTTCACCCCACAGCAGCCAGCGTGGCCAGAGATGCCTGCAGCCAGGGAGCCCCGCCTGAGCCCAGAAGCGCAGTAAGCTGCAGTTGCTGAGACTCCTGATCGGTGTCACCCAGAGCCCTTGGGGCTGGGACGAGCACTGTTATCTGAGAGCCAGCAGGATTCCCTGCAGGGTGAACTTCCCATAAATAGAGTGCCATGGGCCACGTTTAGGCCTTTGAAAAACCACCCTGTGAAGTCCCAGTGGAAAAAAGGGGCACTAGTAGGTGTTTATAAACGTTCCTCCCTTTGTTAAATTAAATAAAGAGTCTCCAGCAGAGGCACGGAGTGGAGAAGATCAGCACGCCCCTTCGGGCTGCTGCCGCGGGAAGGAGAATATAAGCTTTTCATATACATTATTTTTACTTTGGATTCTCCCATTCCTTAGTCCATTCATAATCCATTTGTGAAAACAGGCTCACATCCTGCATGTCTTTGCACTTGAGGCTTGGTCCAAGGCTGGCATCTGGGAGGTACTAAGGATGCTGGGGAGGAGGGTGGGTGGATGGATAGTTGCGTGAGCGTTTAGAGGAACGTGAGTCCTCTGGGCTCGCCCCGCTCGTATCATCACCAGGAAAGCCCACTGTGTGTGTTTTTGGTTTGGAGAGAAGATTAGAGGGCGGTTAGGATAGCCCTGTCTGCTTGCTGCTCAGTCTGTCTTCAACCAGAGCCAAGATGGTAATTATTCCCAGGGTTGCAGCTACTGACTGAATAAGCCAAGGAGCCAAAGACACTAGGATCCAGCATGACTGCTTAAAAAGAAGGGCTCAGGAGCTTTGAGCTAAACTTCCTGAGGTGCCCCGTGGTCCTGCAGTCAGATGGCTCACTCCTTCCCCACTCCAAGGGTAACCTAAACACACTTCTGTCCTAAAACAGCTGACCGTTGTCTTCTGTTTTCCCCATTTGGCTGAGCTCCTCCAAGGCAAGGAAATTTTCCCCCTGAATTTTATTTTACTAGTACCTAGAATGGTACTTGGCATGTAGTACAGGCTAAGTTAATATTGCATGAATCACTGAGTTGATAGATGGTTGGGAAAGTGGGCGCATGGATGATTTGCTTTGAGGATGATGGCTAAGTGGATGGATGGATGGTTTTAAAGATGAGTGGATGGATGGATGGATGCATGGAAGAATGGATGGTTGGTTTTCTGGATGATATGCTGTTGAGCACGGTGGTTGGATTCCAATGGATGGGTGATTGGATTATGGATGGGTGGATGAAAAGATGTGATCTTATTGGCCACCTAGGATCAGCTGCCCACATAATAGAGGAATCCGCCCTGTGGTGCCTGTGATAGACCTTCAATGCACGTCTACCTAGTTGCAATGGCTAATTTAAAGGTATTTCATTAAAAAGCAGAATGGGGGTGAGGTATTTTCTCTTTTAGAGAGAGAGAGAGGGTGTGGATGAACAGGGAAGAAGGACAGAGAGAGGGAGAGAGAATCCCAAGCAGGCTCCATACTCAGCACAGAGGCTAACATTGGGCTTGATCCCACGACCCTGGGATCATGACCTGAGCCAAAATGAAGAGCTTGACATTCACTTGACTGACCCAGCCAGGAGCCCCTCTGGTCTTTTCTTTTTCTTTTCTTTTCTTTTTTCCTTTCTTTTCTCTTCTTCTTCTTCTTCTTCTTCTTTTTTTTTTTTTTTTTTTTGGACATGCAGAATTGTTAAAAACTTTTCTAAAGTCTAGGTATGGTAATGCAGTATATTTTAGTGTCTAAGGACAGAGGCTCTGGAAACAGACCTTGGTCTGAATCTCAGCTGAATAATTAAAGCATTGTGACCTTGAACCAACAAATCCCTTGGCCTCTCTAAAGGTGCAGTTCCCTCACTTGCACGATGGGGAGAATAGCACTTACCTGGTAGTGTTGTTAAGAGGACTGAGTGAAATAATGAATGGCAAGGGCTGG
This sequence comes from Crocuta crocuta, assembly GCF_008692635.1. Classification (NCBI taxonomy): domain Eukaryota; kingdom Metazoa; phylum Chordata; class Mammalia; order Carnivora; family Hyaenidae; genus Crocuta; species Crocuta crocuta. The sequence goes on from NW_027531893.1 coordinate 13,444,988, forward strand.
TCAGCACTCTAACATAATGTATTGTTACTGTGGTACCAAACCAAAATGTACCCTCCTATCCCTTTTTTTTACAGCAAGAACCAGATGTGTGGCAGATCCTGTCATAGCATTGAATGATCAGTGACAAACGACACTGAAATAGCCCCTCATCTCTTGGAGTTTTTCTTCTAGTGGAATGTCCAGATAGTTAACAAATAAACAGATAAACAATTTCAGATGGTATTAAATGCTGTGCAGAAAATTGAGATTAGGGTGAGGTGAAAGAGGATCATGTGGCTGATGGGGGCAGGTGGTCTTTTGCTGAGGTATGAACTAATGACAAGATAGAGCCATGCAAAGATCTAGGGAGAGGTGTTTGAGGAAACAGGAGCAGCCAGTGAGAAGGTCCTGAGGCAGAAATGAAAAGGCTCAAGGAGAAGGAAGAAGGCCAGGCAGCGAGGTAGATGGTAAGGCAGTGAGGATGCAGAGAGCTTCACGAGGCAGGTCGTGCAGGCCTGAGGGCTGGGCCGTGTGATCCGGACGTCATCCATGTTAATTTCGTCCTGTCCTCTGGAACAGTATGGAAGGAGTCATGTTCACTCGGCAGTCGCTCAGCTTTCCAGTGAAGCGGCAGGCTCCCCACCTCCTGAGCTCCAGGCTAACCACTCCTGGTTCTCTGTTTCCAAGCTGACATCCTGGGAACGTCCTGGGTCTCATAAACCTAGAAGCCTGAAGAAATCAGGTTGGACCCAAAGGAAATCAGGCAGAAGAAGGGCAGGTGATCTCTTGTCAAAATTGTAATGAACTAAACCAATATGCTGTGTTTCTCCTTGAAACCCTGCCCTTGGAATATTTGCAAGGGAAAGGAGGAGAAAAGAAGTCTTTAAGGCTCATCCGGGATAAAAGACATATGGAACCCAGAGGATGCAGGTAGATCTGGTCTAGCATCTGAGCTTTCAAAGAAAACCAAGGGAAGATGGTGGCCGATTTCCAGCAAGACTGATGGCACTAACTCACACGGGGTCATTAGGATCCCATCACTCGGCACTTCTTCCTCTGTGTTGGCTTTTCTCCAAAAAAAAAAAAAAAAATCTTTCTCCATGTGGGGATAAATGGGCTCTGAGAGTCTTACAGGTTCACAAATTCCAGAAAGAGAGCCTCTCTACTCTATTTGTTCCAACAAAAGTCTGGAATTCTGTCTTCTTGGCTAATTAGCTTCCTTGGGTCACATGTCCAGCTCTGAACTCTACAGACTATTTATTGCCAGGGAGATACAGTGTTCCGATTGGGCAGGCCTTAAGCTCTGTGACCTTCCCTGTCACCGATCATGGAGGTAGACCCTCCCCTCCATGTAGACTGAGAATGGAGGAGGGGGATGATGCCCCCCAACATACTGGATGAGAAAGTTTTCAGTTAGTTCTAGAGATTATATAACATTGTGCTTATAATCAACAATACTACACTGTGATCTTAAAAGTGTAAGAGGGCAGATATCATATTATCTGTTCTTCCCGCCATTTTTACAGAAAGGGATGCTGTGAGGAGGAGAAGGCAGAGTGGACCTGAACAGGCAAAGCCAGCTCATGTGTCATCTGTGACGCAGCTCAGAAATACCTCCTCTTTCCCCTGTGGCTCAGAGATAGATCTCTTACACCTCTCATTGCCTCCTGCCTTACCCGATAGTTGAATACATGTGCTTAGGTCTCTATCAGCTTTTTAAAGCCCCTTGGGGATTGGACCCCTGCCTTTATGCACCTCACAGCCCCCCACATTTGTACCAGGACGTTGTAAGTGTCCAAGACAAGCCACGTTAAGCTGGACTAGGTTTCAGGGCCCGATGTGATGACCATGACTTTCAAACAGTCCCCCCAAGCTGAAGCATCAGAGAAACTCCCTGTCCCTCAGCAAAGCCCCTCTGAGCCTCACCCCGCCTCTGTGGTTTCTCGGCTTGTCCCCAGGCAAAGCCAACAAGAACGTTCAGTGGGACGAGGATTCGGTGGAGTACATGCTGGCCAACCCAGTGAGAATCGCCTTCGTCCTGGTCGTCCACGGCCGTGCCTCTCGGCAGCTGCAGCGCATGTTCAAGGCCATTTACCACAAAGACCATTTCTACTACATCCACGTGGACAAGGTGAGGAACGCACCCCCATAGGACACCCCTTGCCGGCTTTCTGTGCCGGTTTGTCGGCCCCTCTCCAAGATGACCTCCCTCTCAGGCAAGGCTGGTAGTCTAAACAGCTGCCTGTCCTTGGAGCATTTGGTCTGGGGGTTAGGAGGGGGTGGGGGAGATAGAGAGGATGAGAGAGCGAGGATGAGAGAATGAGAGAGAATGTGTGTTGGCTTCACAGTCCCCAGCTGTGACTTAAGACTTGCTCTGTAGACATTGTTTTTCTTACCTCTTTGCCCCGCTGCCCAGTGCAGTGCCTGCCACTTTGTGAGGATGGTTATCCCAGGGCTGGGCACACATTTCCTGGAAAGGGCCAGACGGTAAATATTTTAGGCTCTGTGGGCTCTGCGCTCTGCAATGTAGCATGAAAACAGTTATAATAAATGTGTAAATGAGTACATGTGGCTGTGTTCCAATAAAACTTTATTTATAAAACCCTGTAGCAGGCTAACCCCTGAGCTAGAGGTTTCTGTTGGTCTGCTGACCTGACATGATCTTGTCAGTAGTCAAGGAGGAAAAATGGGATGCTTGATCATAGCAGGACTGTGGGAAGGTAATGGAGAAATACCTGCCCTCAAAATACACGCAAGGTTTAGACACGGTCCTACTTCTTAGCTTATTATTCTCAGACCACATGCCTCAGTCTTGTAGTAAAATGCAGCATCCCGGGCACCAGCCCACACGGAGCGAACCATTAGCTCAGAGGTGGGGCCAGGTAATCTGCATTTCACGTACCTAAAACAGATGTTTGAAAAGAATCAAGCTTCAAATAACAATGTAGAAAGACCCTCAGGCCTGAACCAGTTACATGGCAAAGCCCAGTATGTTCAGAAGCCCTGGCGAGTAGAAGGGAAGGGAGACAGAGAGAGGCCGCAGGGCACGTCTGTGTGTTTTCTGGGCTGCTGAACATCCCCTTTTCTCTCCTGGGAAAAGCGCTCGAATTATCTGCATCGGCAAGTGCTCCGGTTCGCCAGACAGTATGACAACGTTCGTGTCACCCCCTGGAGGATGGCCACCATCTGGGGCGGAGCCAGCCTCCTGACCACGTATCTGCAGAGCATGCGGGACCTCCTGGAGATGACCGACTGGCCCTGGGACTTCTTCATCAACCTCAGCGCAGCCGACTACCCCATCAGGTAAGGCGGCCTGTGGCCCCATGCCAGCCTGCTCTGAGGTCTTGGCCTCCTCTCGTTTCCCTCGGTCAGAGCTGTGAAACCAGAGACAGAGGCACGTGGCCGCCGGTCTGGGGAAGCAGTTCTGCCTCTGTGACATGCCATGGAGACCTCACACGTGAGGTCTTACACGGGATCCCCCCTGGACGTGAGCATCACGGTGCGTTCATTCGCTCATCCAGCAGGAGTTTATTCACTGAGTGCGTGGTTTTCCCAGCTCTGTTCAGGGGTACGCCGCAGAGACCATAAAATCCCTACCCACATGGAGCTTCCATTCAAGTGGGGGAGACCACTAACAAGTACAGTGCCACGTGAGAAGAACCAAGCAGAACATGGCCGCAGGAGAGGGTTGTGATTTTTGACGAGTGGCTGGGGAGGTCCTTACGGAGACGAACAGAGGAGGAGGAATGAGCCACTCTGACGGGGAAAGTGGTCTAGGTGGAGGGAGCCGCGGCTGCTGGCAATGCGCCTGGTGTGCTGCGGGAGCAGCGGGACTCGGTGTGGCTGGAACAGAGTGTGCTAAGAGGTCAGAGGTTCCAGGGGTAACATGATGTTGGTTCTAGAATCTGGGCATCACTGGCGTGTTTGATGAGAGCCAGGACAAGGTCAGACTTAGGTGTTTGAAAGGGGAGTGGAGTGGAGGGAGGGAGGTCAGTCGTGACAGCCCCACAGAATCACAGACGTGCGTTTTGGGACCGTTGGACGCCCACGGGTTTGTGTGCTTGTTCCCTAACAACTGTTAAGAAAGCAGTGGTTTGCCCACATTTTAAAACTGGGAGGTTTCACATGAGAGCATCAAACGGCAAGCTGTCCTCCAACATCTGCCCACGTGGGCCTGCTGGCCGCCAGCCACAACGGTGTAAAGCTGGTGGGGTGGCCAGCAGCCCCGAGGCACCAAGAAGCTCACATGCCACCAGGAGCTTCTGTCCCTTCAAACGTCTGTCCCTTCACCCAAACGCTGGTCTGTGCTTCAAGATCGGCCATAACAACGGACACTCCTCTAGATCTTGTAAGAGGGGAAAACAAAATGTGTTTCCTGCCAGAAGGCAGCTCTTTGCTTGACTAGGGCAGGGGGGGTGCGGTGCTGTCTTCCTCTGGTGGTGCAAGGGTTGGGTCAGGACAGTACCTTCCACACAAGAGTCACACGAAGGCGTCTTTTAAAGAAAAACATTTTGGGGCACTGGGTGGCTCAGTCGGTTAAGCATCTGACTTCGGCTCAGGTCATGATCTCGTGACTGATGAGTTCGAGCTCTGCATCAGGCTCTGTGCTGACAGCTCAGAACTCGGAGCCTGCTTCAGACTCTGTATCTTGGGTTCTCTCTGTCCCTCTTCTGCTCCCTTTCTCTCTCTCTCTCTCTCTCTCTCTCAATTAAGAATAAGAAAAATATTTAAAAAAAACATTTTTATCATGGCAGTTTTCCAACATGCATACAAGTGCTGAGAACAGCATAGGGAACCCTCGCATACACATTGCTTGGTTTCAGCTGGAAGCAGGCCGTGGCCAGTGCTGACGTGTCTATACCCTCCCCTTCTTCCCGTGGCCCCACTGAAGCACTCCCGAGATACCACGTAGCTGTGTGTGTGTTTCCCTATACCTCCTGGAAAGATAAGGTCTCTCTTTTCTTTTCTTTTCTTTTTTTTTTTTTTTTTTTTATTTTTTTTTTT
>NW_027531893.1:13450006-13475479 GCF_008692635.1 Crocuta crocuta
AAAAAAGGTCTCTTTTTTTTTTTTTTTTTTTTTTTTTTTTTTTTTTTTAACTGTTTGATTTATTTCTGAGAGACAGAGACAGCATGGGCAGGGGAGGGTCAGAGAGAGAGACACACACAGAATCCAAAGCAGGCTCCAGGCTCTGAGCTAACTGCCATCACAGAGCCCGACGTGGGGCTTGAACCCACAAATCATGATCTGAGCCGAAGTCGGACGCTTAACTGACTGAGCCCCCCAGGCACCCTTCTCTTTTAACCTAATATACACATGATGATCACACCTAAACCGTCATTCTTAATGTCATCAACTATTGAGATCACACATCCCCCAGAGTTTGGGTTTTGAATCAGGAAGCAAATAAGATATGGGTGTGGAGGGATGGTCTTCATTTAAAGCTAGAAATAATCTCTGTCTCCTTCATGATCGATTCCTGGTGCTCTCCTTCCATCCTTGGTTGGTGGCATCTCATTGTTGGCTGGGAAGCCCTGAGCCCTGGCAGGGACCTGGGGAGGGGCACAATCTTTGGCCAGTTCAGGCAGGGTCCATCTGGCACCCTTGAACCTGAGAAAAATGATCCTTAGAAACATTCCTGTTTGCTTTTGTTCACAGGATAGCAGGGTAAGCAGATGATGAAACCTCGCTGGCAGATTTTCACTTAGTTACCTACCCATTTGTTTAGGGGCCCATTCCACAACATTCGTTAGGCAACTCCTACACTGGGCACTAACTGGGCATTCAGTGAGCAGCAGCGTCCCAGGCCCTCCCTGGTGGAGTAGGTCCCTTAGCTGGGAAAGTAGAATTAGAGGCGCCATGCAAGGTGTGAAAGAGCTGGAAAGCAGGGGTGTGTTGGGGGAGGTGGACATGGTCAGGAGGTCAGAAAGTCCTCTGAACATGCAGTTTTGACTTGAGAAATGAAGAATTAAAGGGTTTTTAGGCAAATGAGAAAGAGATGGTTCTAGACTCGGATTTCCCCACCGAGGCGCTAACGACATACTGAGCTAGATGGCTCTGTTGTGGGGACTGTCCTGTGCACAGCAGGACATTAGCAGCAGCCCCTGGTCTCGATCCACTGGATCCCGTAGTGCCTCCCCCCACCCAACTCATTTGGGATGACCACAGATGTCCCCAGATGTTGCCCGATGTCTCCAAGGGGCAAAAACGCTTCCAGCTGAAAACACTTTTCTTTTTTTTTTTATATTTTTATTTATTTCTAGGAGAGAGAGAGAGAGACAGCGTGAGTAGGGGAGGGTCAGAGAGAGAGGGAGACACAGACTCTGAAATAGGCTCCAGGCTCTGAGCTGGCAGTCAGCACAGAGCCCGATGCGGGGCTCGAACCCAGGAACCGCGAGATCATGACCTAAGCGAAAGTCGGACACTTAACCGACTAAGCCACCCAGGTGCCCCCCAGCTGAAAACACTTCTTGAACGAGAGAACACTCTGGACAAGACATGGGTCACAGATTGAACTTGCTGCATTTGAGGAATTTATAAACAGATGGAATATAATAAAAGAATGAGGAGATGTGAGTGTAGAGAAGCACAGGGCAGGGGGTGAGTTAGGACACTGTCCCTCTGCCTCCCAAGAAAGGACTGAGTTCAAATGTTGAGCATAACATCTAATGAGGTAGACACTTCATTCAACCCCAAAGCAAACCTGTTTCACACAAGGGCAAACTGAGACCCAAGGTCATGTGGGAAATACATGGTAGATCGGAACTGAGAACCAGTTCTGTCCAATTCCAAGGTTGGTGTTCTTTCCGGCTCCATGGGGAAGTCAGCTGGGCCCAGAGGGGCAGAATGGCCCCTGGCTACCTGGAGCGCACAGCAGGAAACAGCCCCGCCCCTCAGGGAATGCCATGAGAGAGGGTCCTTGGAGGCAGGAAAGTCCCCTCTTGTCCTGAGCCTGGTCATTCTTCCTGGGGACCTCCAGTGGAGGCTGAGGTCACCTCCGCCTAGATCGAGTTGTAACCCTCGGCCAAAGACCTCTTGAGGTCCGGTGGGCGTTCATGTGTCCAGGGCCCTTCCCAGGAGACTCACACCAGGCCTCGAGGTTGCCCCCTAGGGGCCTGGTGCTGATTTGCCACAACCATGGACACACCACCTGGGCCAGGTGGTCTGTCAGGATCCCTAGCACTTCCGCATCCCCGAGGGTGGGTGCCCCGAGTCCCATCCATTGGCTTAGGGCCTGAGTCCAAGGTCTGCTAACTTCACTAGCCGTGTGACCATCTGCGAGTTCACTCTGTGAAATCAGGAGGGGATCGTACCTAGCAGAGTGTCAGGCGCTTGCAAAGGGCCCAGTAAATGTCAACTGTTAATTCCTGAGCTGTATCCAGGGCTGAACCTCCTCTATGTCTGAGGAGCCCAGCAATCCGTTCCTAGAGCCTGTGCCAAACCTATTTTGGGCTCCAGAGAAGGGAGTCATGGTATTTTTAGCTTGTTTAGCTTTAATGCTCCAGGTCTGTCTGTGCCTCTGTGAGTCCGTCTTTCTCCCCACCTACCCTCACTGCTGTCATTTCCAGCACACACACACCCCCCTCCAGTTCTTCTGCCCACTTCACTTTGCCAGCCTCTTGGCCAGAGGCACTTTCTGCATCAAGCACTGCTGGTTCCTCTTGCCATTGTTTCTGTGAAGTCGCCCCATGCAAAAACATATGAATTTTGCAGATGAATGGTTTTATCCTGGGCATCTCTGATAGACTTTCACTTCCCATCTGCCGCTCCATCTGTAGTTTCCAAAACCACTACTTCTCCCGTCCCAGGAAGGATGAGCAAACTTAGGAGCCTTCTCAAAGGGGCAGAATGCCCAAGTCAGAAGCTTCTAGAAGGTTCTCAAAACTTTGGGGATTTCCAAGAACAGAGTACACCCAACATGGCTGCTCTGAGACATTCTGTGATTTGACATCACCTCCCCGTGTCCCCTGCCCAGCTCTGACTCTTCCCCTCTCAAGTCATAAAGACTCACTGATACTTACTGGCCCCCAGCCTTATTTAGACCCTGGATGCAGATAGCCTGGGTGCAGATTCTGAGCCACCACCGTGGCCATGGGAGCAGGTGCTTGTGGCCTCTGCTTTCTGCCTGTCACTATGTCCACCTAAGAAAGGGACAGAGTGTTAGCACCTATTTTATAGGAATGTTAGGAGGGGTCAAGGAAATAGTGTACAGTGCCTAACACATAGAAAATTCTGGATAAACACAGGCTATTATTCTAGCAGTGGAATCAAGTCAGCTTCACAGGCGGAACTTCATCATCAACCAAGTTGCTTTCTTTGTTCCCTTTACTGAAGAAAAACTGGTAAAATATTACTTGAACTCCCGTCTCTTTTAAAAGCAGGAAAAGCAAAGTTAGACGATGAAGACTGAACGTCTCAAGAAAAACAGGACAGAACCGACTTGTTGGTGAACGTGAACCATGGCTACATTTGGAGTGTGCAAGCTAAGTGTGTGTCAGAATTCCCGACCTTCCTGGTCTGCTGTGACGTGATGGCCTGGCCCATGAAGGCTCTCGCTGGTGTTGCCTGTGGATCCAAGGCATGGCTGAAAATAGATGTTTTCAAACACTGAGATGGTGCTAAGTCTTGGGTCATCGAAGGACATGATGGTTTTGTTGAGCATATTCTACTTACTAAGGCAGGAAGCCCCACTAGTTAGTGTCCTTTAGCTAGACGGGCCTTGGACAAAACCAAAAATGTTTCACACTGTTGCTTGGTTTGAGCTAGTGGTAGCCGACCCCACACTCTCCTATGCTAGGTAGGCCGTGTCCTGGGACAAAGCAGATGCAAACGGAAGGAGGGCTGAGTGTGTCCATGGCCCCTCTGGGACTTTCTCACCTGTTCTCTCTCTCTCTCTCTCTCTCTCTCTCTCTCTATTTCTTTCATTTCTTTATTTTGAGAGAGCAGAAGAGGGAGAGAAAGAGAATCGCTACCAGGCTCCATGCTGCCAGCAGCACAAAACCCCATGCAGGGCTCGAACTCACAAACTGCAAGACCATGACCTGAGCCGAAACCAAGAGTCGGAAGCTTAACTGACTGGGCCTCCACCCAGGCGCCCCCACGGCTCACTTTCAGTCTGGTGTGCAGGTATACATGCACATGTGCGTGCATGTAGGTGGCAGGGACACGGCGCTAAAATTTTTCAAGCTAAATCTGGGATCTCCTGCTGCCTCTTAGGGAGCCGCTGCAGTAAGGTCTACCCCAGCAGGGCCCACCCTATGGACACTTAAGTTACACCTGACCATAGACCCAAGGTGCTGTCGTAAGATAGCAGAGCCCAGGCCAGGAGCGTAAGAGCGGCCCTGTGGTGTCTCACCTGGAAGCGCCAGCTAATAACAACAGGAAACAGGTGTCCGGGGCATCTCTCCTGTCCCAGAGACCAGTGCTTACAGAGGACCGATGGAGCCAAACTCACATCCAGATCCAACCAATATCTACTGCGTACCTACTACGTGTTAGGCCCTCTGCTGGGGTCTTTAGCATATATTTTGTCTTAATCCTCATCCCTCAAAACCTAACTTCCACTGTGTAAGAAAATTTAAGGAGGTTAGTATAAAACAGAACTTCCAGTAAATTCTGCAGGAAGTCAGACCCTGGGTGATAGTCACAGCACGGAGCCCAGTCAACCTCGGATTTGAGGTTTCATGACCCAGTACCGATGCCCAGACAGCGGTGTACATTTGCTTCCGTACTTGTCAGTCATGGGTCTGCTCAGTGATTCCGCAGTGGGTCCAAGAACTTCTGTCGTTAATAGCGATGTCGCAATGTGGCGATGCCCATCTGTCGTATCCCTGCCCACGGAGGCCTGGTGACCTTTCCCTCTCAGCCCGGCCCTCCTCAGCCCGGTCTCCAGTGTGTATGCTGGGTTGAGACAGATTTGGGGTTGAAGTGGAAAGATGAAGGCCTAGGGTCTGAGCAGTAAGCGTCCCTCTTTCCTTCACCATCCAGACCCCTTCTGAAGGCGGCAGAAAACGGTCCTCTACTCCCACAGCGAGTTCGGGAGATGGGGCTCCTTCTGACCTCATCAGTCACTCAGCAAATGTGTACTGAGCACCTACTGTGTGCCGGATGCTGGGCTGGGCAGGAGCTATTCAGCACTGAGGAGAAGCACGGTTAGACCCTGCCCCCATCGGAGGCCAGTTAGAGGTGCAAGACTCCAGCCAGACCACCTCGGTTCAAAGCCTAGCTCTTGGGTTCACCAGCTGTGTGAACTTAGACTTGAGAGAATCAGCGCCTCAGTCACCTCGTCTGTAAAGTGGGGATAGTCACAGCACCTCCCCGCATGGTTGCTAAGATGGTCAAATGAGTTCCTGTATGTGAAGTGCTTAGCACACAGTAAGGGCTGTGCATGCGATGGCCCTTGTTATCAATAGAGGGGTGGTGGGCGTTAATCAGAATGATGACACTGAGGAGCATGCTGTTACAAGGTAAGGCAGGTGTTCTTCATGAAGGGATGGAAGGCATGTAAGAGCACCCAGCAAGCGAAGCTCACCTGGGCTGGGGGCCTGGGACAGCCTCCTGAAGAGGCACCACGTGAGCTCAGATATGTGTGATGGTGGTAGTTCCCCAGCAGAAGCATGAGGGGTCCCAGTAGAGTGTTCTGGGAAAGGGAAGGCACGAACAAAGGCCCTGCGGTAGAAAGGAGCTCAACTGTTTGAGGAGCTGGAAGAAGGCCAATGTGGCTGAAACACAAAGAGCAAGGGATTGCCTTTCTACCAGTGAGGTAGGTCAAGGCCAGCGCCTGCAAGGACCCTTGGATCACCTGGTGGGTGGTTGAATCCTTAGTGGTGAGCTATGTGGTTTTAACGAGGAGAAATGACCTTCACAGTATGGAGAAATCACTTAGGCTGCTGTGGCGGACAGTTGGGAGGGGACACAGGTGGGAGTGGCGAGGCCAGCAGGGAAGCAGGTGGTCACTCTGCTGACCCCTAGAACCATGCCTAGAGACCCCTGGGGGCTTTCCTGTTCTCTCCAGAGGCAGGAGTCCTGGAAGAGATCATGAGCTTCCTGAATGCAAGCGGCCACTGAGCCTTCTTGTCACACAGAGCCCAGCAGCCACCTTCTGTTTGGGGACCAGGACCCCACCCTGCATGGACTGCCCCACTGGGGAGACTCAGAGAGCAGGGGCTGGTGTAGAGAGGCCGGCACGCCCAGCAGTCAGACAGGCGCGGAGCTCGAGGCAGCGGGGACAGCCTGGTGAAGAGGGGGAGGACCATGGAGGAATGTGGCTTCAGAGCCCTCTTTGTTCTTTTGCTTTTAATTGTCGTAAAGTACACATCGCATAAAATTTACCGTCTGGGCCATTTTTAAGTGTACAGTTTGCAGGGTTGAGGACATTCATCTGCACTGCTGGACGGCCAGTCCGCAGAACCCTCTTCATCTCGCAAAACTGAAGCCCTGTGTCCAGGAAATCACAAGACCCCCTTCTCCCCACCCGGGCCCTGGCAGCCAGCACTGTCTCCCGTTTCTGCAAATCAGACTCCTCTGGTGTGTCCTGCAAATGGGATCATCCAGCATTTGTCTTTTAGTGACTGGCTTGTTTCATGTAGCACAGTGTCCTCAAGGTCCATCCGTGTTGTAGCAGGGGTCCGCACTTCCTTCCTTCTGGAGGCTCAGTAATATTCCACATGTATATTTGTACCACCCTCTGCTTCCCCGTTCATCCCCCACTGACAGGCACCTGGGCTGTTTCCATCTCTTTCTATCGTCAGTGATGCTGTTGTGACAAGGCTGTAAAAATATCTCTTCACCTCCCTGCTTTCGGGGGTGTTCGGGGGTATATGCCCAGACGTAGAATTTCTAGATCATACGGTAGTTCTATTTGTTATTTTTTTAAGGCTTTTCATTACCATTTTCTACAGCAGCGTACAAGGCCTCCAGCATCTCTATGTCCTTGCCAAAATGTCATTTTTCTGGGGTTTTTTGGTAGCAGCCATACTAATAGGTGTGAGGTGTTTCTTGTTCTCTGTAAGGAGCGTAGGTCCCTGAAACAGAGGCCCTGCCACCCTCAGAGGATTTGCATCATTGACATAGCTCTCCACAGAATGACAGGGAAGTGTGTTCCTCACAGGGCCACGGCTTTCCGATGATCTTTCTAGAATATATTCCCAGCCTATGTCAGTTCACCTCATTTCCCACTGTGCGGATTGGGCCACCTGCTCACCAATGCCTGGAAACGTGCACCCACCGCCCCACCACTGCATGCGGGTCTGCAGACTTCTACCCCTGCTGTCTCTCTCATGTACATTCCCGCCGGCCATCCCCTCCATCTCGGCCCAAGCCACACCCTCCTCGCTGCATACCTGGGCCATCTTGAGTCCCCAAGAGGACAGAGGCTGCGCCAGACCCTGAAATGGGTGGGAGCTTCAGGACCATTTGGCAAAGCGGTGTAGCTACCACCGCCATTTGGGGGCACCTTCCAGCATATGACCGTTTACTCAGGCAGGCATGCAGCTCACCTATCCCGTGCTTGCTGAACACAGCTGGGCACCAGGCACCGTGACAGATTTTGGGAGAAGCAGCAATGGAAGAGCCTCAGTCGCTCACAAAGAGTTTACAATCTCGGGAGAAATGGAGATTGTAGAAGTTAAATAATGACAGGGTGCCATGGTGGAGAATAAAAGGAGGGTCCTACTTTCATGGTCAAGGTAGATAAAATGCCTGGGAAGAGTGTATAAGCCATGTGCTGAAATGGGGCCCACTATGGGAAAAATGGGAGTGGAGGTGTCAGGCAAAGGGGAACAGCATATGCAAGGGCCCTGGGGCAGGGAAGAGCCAGCACAGCCCAGGAACGAGAGGGGGGAGCCGTCAGGTGGAGCAGGGCGATTACAGTTTCTTGTCACATGGTTCTCAACAGGGGAAAGTCCAGGTTCCACACGGTGCCTAGACACTGTCCTCCAGATGCCTTTCAAAGAGCAGGATCTTTAGACACATCACAGCTGCACCTGGACCAGTTGATATAAATTCCTTGTCGGAAGCAAGAATCTGTGTATTTTCTGAAGCTCCCCAAGTGATCGGAAGACAGAGCGAGGCTTGAGAACCACTGATGCAGGAGACGTAGGCACTCGATGACAGTAATGAGTAATGAGGTAAACGCTGTGATGGAAGCTACCGTGGCAGCCTCAGGACTTTGTGGGCAGTCTTCCCTGGGGGCCCAGCGCCACGTCTTCGGGCACGACCATCTCTTCTATTGGCCCCTTTCTCGGCATCCAGCCACTTCTACTCTCTGGACACGCAGAGAGGCACATCCCCTCTCCTGAGACCCTCCAGCCCCGTGTGACACCCATCCGAGGAAAATTCCGCCCAGATAATGTGTGAGTCGGAAAGGGTGTATCTTCTCAGGCTGTTGTTCATGAGGAAAAACATGCCAGTAATTATGCCGTTAGCAGTTTTGTTTGCATCTAGTAGCAAAATAATCATTTCCTCAGCCCTGTTATTTCTCAGCCTGACGGAGCACCCTCCTGCCTTGGCAGAAATGTGGTCGGCTTTCCTCTTTCCAGCCGGTCTGGCTTTCCTGAGCTCCGTCTTAGGTCAGACAGCCCATTGGCATCTCTGGGGGAGGGGCAGGGACTGACCCAGGACATCCCCTGGGCAAGCAGGGTGAGGCCCAGGTTCAGGGAGTTCTCATTGGACTTGGTGGAAAAGCACTGAGACTCGAGTACGCCAGGCGTGACCATACCGGTTTAGAGCGCTGTCATGGCTACCCCAGATAAGGAAGGATGCTCTGGCGAGGATATGAAGGTGGCAGGGAAAAGGGCAGAGTGAGGCGACTGTTTCACCCAAGGGATGCTGCTGTTTGGCCTAAATACATTCCAGCCATACTGTCTATTTGCCTGCCATTTTGTTCATTTTCCCATTCTTTCATTACTAGAAAAAAAAATTCACAGTCTTGGGGAAAAAGTTGGGTGGTTTGATCTTGCAACCTATGTCCTTTCCTTGGAGAGCAGAGAGTAGAGCACTTTGGTGGTTTGTTCACTCATTCAGCGTATGCTAAGATCCTTCTAGATGCCAGGCGATGTTGTAGACCGCACCATGCAATAGAACTCTGGTGACGGGAATGTTCTCTAACTGTGCAGAAGCTACTAGACACACGTGGCTGTTAAGAGCTTGAAATGAAACTGGGAGGGAGGGAGGAAGGAAGGAAGGAAGGAAGGAAGGAAAGAAGAAAGGAAGCTGGAAATGTGCCCTGTGGGGCTGAGGAGCTAAATTTTAAATGTGATTTGGTTTTACTTTGACTGTAAACAAATAGCATATCAAGCAGCACAGTCCTAGGTGATCAGAGTGGAGTGCATTGGGGACTGAACAAAAGCAACCAAAATCTCCTGCCTTCACAGCCTTCTGTTTGTGTCACGGGGTGGAAATCCTTCACTGGAGAGAAGTGCATACCGTTAACAAAGTGAGGGAGAGTGGATGCTGCCAGTTCCCAAACCCATGCGGTCCCTGTCCTCCGCCAGTCTGACGCCAGCCTCGCCGGATTCCGGTCTGACTGTGCATTGAATTTTGCCACGTATTTTCTTCCTAACTCTTCCCTCCACAGAGCTCAGGGTGTGCTCCTTCCCCGTGGTGGCAGCTGTCTGTGTGTCTGGGGCTGGGACATTTTCCGTCCTGGGCATCTTCCTGCCCCGTGCACTTTGCACGTTTGCTTCTCGGGAAAGCAAAGCCTTCATTCATGTGGCTTGCCCACCAGTGGCCAAGAGCAGGGGTGGTGTGCATGCTGGGATGCTCCAGGCGCATCCAAGTACTGGCCAGGAGTCTGGCTGTGAGCCCAGGGTGGCCCACCGCATGGGTGATCTGCACTGGAGGGCCCAGCATTCTCCCCACTCACATCCACCTGCAGGTGAAGATTAATCCCAAGGGCAATCTAGAGGGACAGCGTGTCTTCAGAGGTCAAGTAGAATTAGGGAGGAATGTTTCCACTCCCTTTTTATTGATGGTAGTAGAGATTTGGATCTGACGGACCCAAGGGACAGGGTTAAGATCCAGCCATTGGGATGGAAACTTGTGGGTGGTGGTATTTATTATTATTATTATTATTATTATTATTATTATTATATGTTCTCCCTCCCCCTTGCTGCTGCTCAGAGCCACTGCCCAGCATGGAGAGTGGTCTATAGTGGACTCTCAAAGTCGACCCCTGGGGAAGTCCTTCAAGATCTGCTAGACTCTGGGCAGATGGGGCACCTGGATGGCTCAGTCAGTTACGTGTCCAACTCTTGGTTTCAACTCAGGTCATGATCTCACGGTTCATGAGTTTAAGCCCTACATTGGGTTCTGTGCTGCTTGGGATTCTCTCTCTCCCTCTCTGTCTCTGCCCCTCCCTTGCTCATACTTTGTCTCTCAAAATAAATAAATAAATAAACTCAGTGAATTGAAAAACGGATCTGCCAGACTCTGGTAGCTAATCGTATCACCTAGCATTTTGCCAGTATTTGCCATCCAGGGGATCCCGCAGCCAATGTGTTATCAACCCCAGAAGGCAGGTGCAATGGCAGCATCCCATCTTACAGATGGAGAAACTGAGGCTAAGAGAAGTTAAGAAATCTGCCCCACATCACATAAGTGGTGGGGATCAGAGACAGAGTTCGAACCCACACTTCTTTTGTCACCAGAGGAAAGCAAAGATCTGCGTTCTTTGCCAGCAGGTCCTAGTGCACCCAGTGGGCTGCCCAGTTCTCCCATGCATCCTCCCGTGTAAATCCACGTTCTCTCCATCTGGATGAGAGTCTGGGAGGCAGAAATGTCCCGGGACCAAGAGAGCAGCAATGCGCACCAGAGCCTGAATTCGCAGTCATCCGTGTTCAACAGCTGCTAAGCCCCCATCGCTTTCTGCCTTAGTCCCGCTGGATGGGGTAGGCGTGGTGTAGAGAAGGATACGAGGCTTAGTGAGTTCGAATGACCTGCCAAAGGTTACACAGCTTGGCAGTGGTCGAGCCGGGATTTGCACACACACTCAGTGACCCTAAGTCATGAGGTTGGCCAGCGCGGTGCACAAGCCCTTGGCCCCAGGGGAAAAAGTCAATCAGACAAGAGCTTGAACCCTGTCTCGTGGCCGCCATGGCTAGAGGGGCCCCACTTCCAGACGGGCACTCTCCCTCTCTGGCTGGCAGAAGATCGGCGCTCTACCAGCTGGCTTTGCTCAAGGCATGGACGAAAGAGCCCGCTGTCCTGGATTAGCTGGGATGGCCCTGGCCTTCAACTTCCTTTATAGTGCTGCTCCCTCCTGATTTCACCCTTCAGACTCTTCCCCACACTGCCGGACTGCGGTGCCTGATGGAATCCTTGCTCATTTAAATGTTAGCCCCGAGCAAGCATAGTTAACAAAGAATGGCTGCTGTCCCTTCAGATAGGCACAGTTGTTCCCCAGCAAAACCTAACGGATGCTGGCATTTTCTGTGCCATTTCTTCCTCTGCCAGGGCATGTGAGAGGCCGCATGTGTCAGCCTGACCTGAACCTGAATCCTGTCTCCATCCCTCACTGGCTGTATCATCTTGAGACAGGTGACTCCAAGCTTCTTGAGTCTCGGTTGTCTCACCTGGAAGAGGGAGGTGATAATGTTATTTGTCAGGAAGCCATGTGAGGACCGTAGCCAAGTGGGGACCCAAGCCCTGCCTTCTGTCCCGCTCTGCGAGCACTCTGATGAACGACCGGGTTAGGACACAGTGGCTCAAGCCTGGCTCCCATCTCTGTGGGATTTCATGTTCTCACCCTCTGAGTGTCAGGACCAGACTGCTCAGCCATGCCTGTGGGCACAGAGAGAGAGAGATGGCCAGGTCTTCCAGGGAGACCGTAGCTTCCTGCATCCACCCAGTGGCATGAATGGAAGAGGCAGAAGAGAATGCGTGACTGGTCCTGGCCCCAAGGACTCAGGTACAGCGAGGTTTGAGGCAAGAAATGGGAGGAAAAAGTAGTGGAATGCAGGTGGGGGCTTTCGCCAGATGGTCCCAGCCCCTACTCACCACGCCCAAGTAATCTTTCGGGCACTGAGTAATTCCACCATCAGTTCCTTCTGCCTTTGGGTGAACCTAGGAAGGAGATGGGCAGATGGGGCCCTCATAGATAAGCCAACCAGAGTCCCCTCCCCACGGCCATTCCCTCAGGGGGTCACTGTAAAGATGAGAGATACTCACACACAGGACCTCATCCAGAGCTGGGCATTTATTAGGCACTCAGGAGGCAGTTCTCCTATGATTATTATGAAAGCTAAAAATTCTGTATGGTTCTTAACTCCAGACAAAAGCCATGGTCTGGGCTTTTTTGTGGTCGCTTTCTGTATTCCTTCCTGTATTTCATATCTCTGTACCCTTGTACTACTATAGAAATGCAGACGCGGAGAGCTCGTAGACGCACGCCTTTGAGGAGATGAGGTCCTAATGGAAGTTGGAAAGGCTGTTGCCTTGGGTGGAGCCATGTTGGGCGCATCTGCAGTTGAGTAGCCCTGGCCCCCATCTCCCTCCCCTCCCCTGCAAGGCTGTTTGAAAAGACCCTCCGTGTGATCAGCCTCCTTGAGCTCAGTGGGCTGAAACACCGCTGTCCTTCTCCAGTCGGCTTACTCTTGAATCCATGTTGTTAGAATCTCCTTCTGGTTTCAAGGTGGAATGTTCCTTCTTAGTTCTACCCCTAAACCAACTCCCCATCCTCACCAGCCCACCCCTCTCCCCAGGCTCCAGCAGTTCTTCTCTGGCCAACCTGCTGGCTACCGCATGGCCCCCAGGCAGGGTCAGAACGTGGCTCAGACATCTGGATTGGCCCGCAGCCTGGCGGATAATGTCACGAACAGAAGCCTGCCTCCATCGCCCCTGTCCTTCTAAAGGGAGACAGCCCCACCCCCTCCAGATGGAGTATTTGGAACCCAGATTCTGGCCTTGGCCCATTGCCCATAATGCTGCTAATCAGAGAGGAGAGGGTAGGGAAGGAGGAGGTCAGTTGGTGGTGCTGGCCAGTTTTCCCAGGGTGAGCGGCCCGGGGGAACCCCCATCAGTGACATGCTCCCTTGTGGAGGAAGAATGGAAACTGTGTCCCCCAGAGCCACCGCCTGCCTCCCGTGTCCTTTCCTCCAGAGGATTCTCCCCTGTGCAATTTAATTGTGTCCATCAGTCAACATTACTTGGCAAACCCAGCCAGGGGCACAAACATCACCACCCCTTTCGCAGTGTAATTGCGCTCTTTGGGATGCTGGAATGTGGTTTAAGGCCAAGCAATTTTTGATTACAGAGTCAATCTTTGTTTAAAAGTTTGGCGCCCTGGGGAAGTTTCTAACAAGTTAGTTTAAACTGTGCATTCTCTGGACACCTACAGCTAATAGTCCCATTAATCCAAATTGCTTTGCCAGGGATATGGAACTTCGTCCGCTCCAGGGCAGGGTGGCATCCGAGCTGGGCTTCATTCACCGATAGTGATGGCTGCAGGACTGGGACCCTGGGAGACGAGAGGCTGAGTGGTCATGAACTGACTTCCCGGGAGACGCCCCTCTACCAAGTGTCCCCACCTCTCTTCATCCAGTCCTGAGCGTGTGCCTGGTACTGACCCAGGTGCTTCCCCAATCTCACCTAACCTCTCAGCTGCCTGGTGAGATGGCACCGTCAGCACCCAGATTAGAGAGAGAAGGGACACGAGTTTGCCCACTGTTGCTCACTTCCTGTGAGACAGAGCTTGGACAACCCACTCATACCCTTAACCATAAGCCAGGGGGTCCCATCTGATTCACAGACTTGCGGTGTGCAAGGTGATTTAAAGCGGTATGCAGACCTTTTTGAAAAGGTCAGTATTATATAAACACATACGAAGAATATCTGACACACATCAGATTTCTGAGGCTGAAATTTTCTTCAGAAATACAGCTGAGGGGCGCCTGGGTGGCTCAGTTGGTTAAGCATCTGAATGTTGACTTCGGCTCAGGTCACAACCTCACAGTTTATGGGTTCAAGTTTCATGTCACACTCTACATTGACAGAGCCTGCTCGGGATTCTCTCTCTGTCCATCCATGCTCACTCTCTTTCTCTCTCAAAATAAATAACCTTAAGAAAATAAAAATATAGTTGATCCAAATAAGAAAATGTTAAAGCAAGTATACAAGGGTAAGTGGCTCTTCAATCATGTCACAAGTATTTATTGAATGCCTACTGTATGCCAGGCAGTTTTCTGGGTGCTGGGATGTAGCAGTAAATAAAGTATATTCCCATCGTGCCCACCCCCCATGCTGGTGAGGGAAAGAGACAGGAGATGAGCGAGTGGATAATACGTCTGGTGGAAATGTGTCCAAGGGAAAATATAGTGTAGAAAGAGGAGGGTGGGCCAAGAAGACACTTTAGAAGGGCATTGAGGCGAAAAGTTGAGAGGAAAGTGTGTGAAGGGTCACAGAGAGAGGTACAATGACAGGGGTCAATCAACTTTTTTATAAAGGACCAGATAGTAATTATATCAGTTCTGTGGGCCAAATGGTCTCTATCACAAGGACACCTTTCTACTGCTATAGCAGTAAGGCAGCCGTAAACCATACGTAAATGGATAGGTTCGACTGTGGTCCCATCAAACTTTATTTACGAAAGCAAGGGGCAGACCATCGTTCACAGACCTGTGATCTACACCATTCTGCCAGATCTCCCACATTTCAGGTCATGGCTTTGCCCAGAGCACACAGGTTTCAGCCTTTGAGATTCACTTCCCCACCCCATCATCTTCCCATGCGTGGCCTTTCCAGATGATTCTGCCAGTGTGTGATCTGCTCCATGCTTCAGATTTCATGACCCTGGAAAGAGAAAGAATGGTAGGGATTTCCTAAGGGCTTCTGGTAACCTCCTCCAAGCCCTGGCCTGGACTCCCACCCACCCCTGGGTAGCTGAACTTGACATTAAACAGCGGTCTCCTTTTACTTTATTTTCCCTCAACCTGCATTGCTTACCAGTCCTAACTTGAGCTGGAAAGCAGTGTGTGAAATATAGCTCACCCACCTGTGTTTCCTGACCAAGCCAGCCAAGAGTGGCCAAGTTTGTTCACAGGGGGTCCTCCATGGCTATAGGCCTGTCCAGCCCCACGTAGTATTTGTCAGCCAGAGAAAATCATAACATTCTTCCCACCCCACCTTCCCTGTACAAACCCGTCACAAATACCATGTGCCCATTAGCACTGTAATTCACCCCGTGCCACCTTCCTCAATCTGAATCAAAAAGGTTAATGACGTTGAATCCCAAGACTCATTGATTTCAGCACTTACCCCTGCTTCCTGCTCTCCCTGAAAGCACAAGGCTCGTTTATCTTTCCTCGGCTGACCTGGCAAGTTGCTGATGAATGCCTTAATGCCAACTAATTCTCAGAGACTTCCCAGAGTGAACAGAACCGTGTATCTTTGCTTTCTCTAAATCTGGTTGATCTTGTGGACCCGGTTCCCCACATAGATGTGTTTGAGCTCCCTTTCTGTAATCTTTCTTGCACGTCGGCCATAGGCTGCCACGTCGATTTTGGAAGAGAGAAATTTTTAACGAAGACGATGACCACGAAATGCATTCTAATGAAACATCAGCTTTAGAACCTCAGTATTGATTGATTCATTCATTCATATAGTCAGTCAGTCAGTACACACTTGTACAAACATCCAGTGTGCCAGACATTTGCTGGGATCTGGGGTTACAGCTACCAGTAGGGTATTTAACGTCTCTGCCATCACAGATTTGACCATTAAATAATCACATCTTCGTGCCATTGTTAGGAAGGAAGTTTACATGCATATAACGTAGGAAACATGCATCTAACCGTTTGTCTTTTCGGGAGTCAGAGAGCTTCCCTGGAAGAGTGTCTCTGAGCTGAGAATTGAAAGGAGAGAAGGAATTACTTGGGTGAAGAATGGGGCATGAGTGTTCCAGGCAGAGGGGGCTGCAAAGCTCTGAGACACTACGCAACATGGACCAGGCTTCAGGTCAGAGGGACTTCTTTGGGCAGGGGCGTGGGAAGGGGGTAAGCACATAGAAAACAGGGCTGGAGACTTAGGCGGGGCTGTACAGCCTGAGACCCTGAGAGCCTGAGTGTATCCTAAAAGCAGCAGGTTATGTTGGGAAAGTTTTCTTTCAGAAAGTGCCATGATGAGATTGCATTAGCTCCTAGTCAGTTGATTGGCAGTGGGGGGAAAAAAAGGGAAGGAAGGAAGAAAAAGGAAAGATCTTACCAGGCTACTAGAGGAGGGGAAATATGATAGCTAATATTTTCTGCCAGCAGATATGTGCATTATAGCTCAGGTAATTACTTTCCAGCCAGCTGTCCCTCCCGTTGTTTCACTGCTATTTTCTCTCTCTCGGGCCTCTCTGCAGCACACAGTGCTCTTCCTTGCCATGCCCCCAGGGTTCTGGGGAGATGCTGTAAGCTGGAGCTGGACCCAGAAACCCTCTTTCCATTCTCTGTTTGGCAGAAATTTTCTGAGGCTCGGGCCAGTGTAGGAAAGTGGGGAGTTAGCAGAGTCCGAATCCGCCGTCTGATTTAGTGCATCAGTTTTCTCATCAGTAACATGGACGGCGTCACAGTTCCCTGCCTCGGCCTTTGCTGTGAGGCGGAAGCGGTGGAATTCGCAGGGCCTTGCCTGGTGACAGCAGGTGCTCAATGCGTAAGGACAGTAGGGGGACCCAGACCGGCCAGTTTCCTAGGCTGACAGTTCCACAATTGCAGAAGTGACAGGCCTTCGCTGAGGCACTGTCTCTAATGCCTGGCACAGTGCCTGGCGCGTCACGGGAGCTCAGCAAGTCCCCCGTGCAGTGAGGGCTGCAGGAGCAGACGAATGGCCAGCGGCCACCGGCTACAGTAGCGGCGGGCGGCAGCGCCTGCTGTCGCTTATTCCTAAGTGGCGGAAGACTCGCTGATCCTCTGTCACGTGTTTTTCACTTCCACAACTCTTCGAAAGCATCTCTGAGCTCCTTCCGGGATTGAAGACCGGTGGAAAGGTTTTGTCTTTACTTATTTCTTTCACCTAGAGGCATTTTCAGATTTCCCCACCATGAAAATGGAAAACATTCCAAAGCGCCAGAGTCAATTTCAGAAGAACAATGAGCCGTGCTGGGTTCTCATAAATCCTCAGGTTGGCTCTGCCGCTTCTCACTTAACTGGAGGTGCCAGCACAGACCCAGGGGGCCCCGTGTGGGAGCCCAGCAGGGAGGGATGGTGACACATCACACTTGCCTGGCCCCATGCTGGCTTCCCTGCAGCTGGGGAGAGGGTCTGACTCCCAAGTTATCTCTTGACGTCATGTGGCAGGGAACCTGCTGGCCCCGTCCTCCATGAACAGGGCCGGGAAGTAGACACTGTGCTGTCCACCTTCCCTCAGTTTCCGTGGCCAAGCCTCTGTGCTGAAGCCCTGGGACTCTGAGGTCAGGTGGCCCAGTGCAAGTCCCTGCTTTTGTTACGCAGGGGCTGTCTAAGCCAGCAGAGGTCACGTCACTTCTCTGTCCTTCCTCGTCTGCAAAATGGGTGATAATAATGGTAGCCACCGCAGGAGGTCGCTAGAAAGGCAAAGTGAGAGTGGATATAGATCAGTTCCTGGAGCACATGACTTCTGTCCCCCATAGTTAGCAGCCACAGCAGCACTGGTACTAGACAGCCTAGCCTGGTTTGAGACGCTTTGTGTCTGTTGTGAACCAGAGCTGATTGTGCCTTCTTCCTAGAGGAGCTATGAGCATAATCATATAGTGTGCGTCAATGTTTACAGCACGCATGGTTGCTGCTGTAGCTGTGTTATGGTGAACTTTGTTTTCCAGTTTGAAATATTGGGATTTAACCGATAGAAATCACCACAAGTGACATTTAGTACATTCACGATGTTGTGCAGCCACCGTCATCACCACAGTGCCAGACGCTTCAGTCATCCCAAAAAGCTAGTAGGTGGCTGCTCTTCATTTCTTCCTTCCCTGGGCCCCGGCCATCACCAGTGGGCAGGGCTTTACCTGTTTCAGATACTTCATAGGAATTGAATCCCGGAATATGTGCTCTTTTGTGCCTGGCTGGTCTCGTTGAGTGTATTTCTCATTGAGAAGTCCACCCACATGGCAGTGTCTGTGTCTCATTCTGTCTTACGGCTGAATAATACTCCCCTGTTGGGAATGTACCACATGGTTTCTCAGTTCACCCCTTCATAGACGTTTGGGTTGTTTCCTCCTTCTGCTATTGTGAGTAGTGCTGCTGTGAATTTTTATATAGAAGTTTTTTGTTTCAACACCAGGTTTTCAGTTCTTCCGGGTATTGTGATGACTTTTTAATGTACATGGTTCAACTGCCTAAGAGAGAAAAGGAAGAAATAGTAAGGAAGATGAGGTAGGAAAAGAGGGATTCTAGCTTCTGAGGGTTTCCTTTGTTGGCCTATCTCAGCCTTTGGGGGGGCAGCAAGGGAACCAGCCACAGGAGACCTTAGTCTTGGCTTTGTGCTCAAGCTCTTGGGCCATATCCGCACCCAGGGGCTTGGCTTCCCCCAGGAAGCACCTGTTGACAGCAGGCTGCAGCGTGGTGTGCCCGGGGAAGCCAGGCCCCCGTGTCCATCCCTCAGAGGGACTGAGCGACAACAGCTGTGGGGTAATCAAGCACTCCCCATGTGCCAGGCACTGGGCTGAGCAGCCTTCACACAGATGTCTCATCAATCCTCTGCCCCCCTCGGACCAGGACACTGAGGCTCCAGATGAAAGAACTTGCAAGATCACACAGCAGACTTTAGAACCAGGGCACCTGATGCAGAGCAGTGTCCTTGCAGACCCATGGCACATCTGGCCGTCACTCAGTTGGGCTCCACTCAGCTGTACCTGCCCATTTATCTAATCTGCCTTAGCGTGAAAGGGATGCTACGTGAGTTTATAAATTCCATTTCAGAAACCTGGCAGAGCCTTAGGATTCCATTCAGCACTGGTTCCTGTAGGTGTTAAGCAACTGTTAAGTGCCAGCCAAGCCTTTCTTAACTGGGGTTCTTCATTGGAGCCTCAGAACACAGAAAATGATCAGAATGGCTGTCTTCTTGATTCTTGCTGGAATGGTATATGACTAGTGCCATTTGTAATACATAGGAGGGAAGCTAATCCAAGACATATGGTGGGTCCCTCGAGACACCAGGGGTCAGTTCTCACAGACACTTGGTCTCAGTCATCACTGTTCCTCCAACATCTAGGACAGTCCTTGACATGTAGTAGGTGTAGCATTAATGTTTGCCGACTGGATGAATGGGGGATATAGCGATAGGAACAAAACAGACCTGCTTCCATCTGGCGCACATCCTGTTTTACGGTTTACAACATCATCTTCTTTTATGATCCAAAGCACTTAAATATTCAAGGACCAGAACTGGAAAATGTTTCATCAGTGATCAATGAACTTATAGTAGCACCTTTCAGCACAGTTATATGTGAGCAGGTTTTCAGAATAGTCCCAGATGACATTAAATTTTTTAAATTTTTTTAATGTTTGTT
Source organism: Crocuta crocuta (assembly GCF_008692635.1). Lineage (NCBI taxonomy): Eukaryota > Metazoa > Chordata > Mammalia > Carnivora > Hyaenidae > Crocuta > Crocuta crocuta. The sequence goes on from NW_027531893.1 coordinate 13,469,418, forward strand.
TATTTTTGAGAGAGAGAGAGAGAGAATGAGCAGGAGAGGGGCAGAGAGAGGGAGGCCCAGAATGTGAAGCAGGCACCAGGCTCTGAGCTGTCAGCACAGAGCCCGATGCGGGGCTGGAACTCATGAACCCCAAGATCATTACCTGAGCCGAAGTCAGATGCTTAACCGACTGAGCAACCTAGGCGCCCCTAAATTTTTTTTTTTTTAAGAAACACTCTTTCAGTTACTACAGGAACACAGGGAGTAGAAATAAGGTATTGACTCTGAGTAAATGCCTCAGGAATACCCAGAAAGAATCGACCTCTGCCCAAGGAGCAGGAAGCCTGAACTCATGTGTAGTCAGATAAAACCAGGGCTTAAGTTACCCCCATTGGAACACATCTGTGCAACTCAAAGTGATACCAGTGGTGTAAAAAGTTGAATTCCTATCTAATGTCAGAACTCAACACAATTTTTGACACTTCAGAAATGCTCAAAAATGTGTAAAAGGAAAGGGGAGGAATGGAGGGAGGGAGGGAGGGAGGAAAGAGGAAGGAATTGACTTCACAGCCCCAAGAGTAACACATTTAATACCTACTGAGTGCTTGCTATATACCAAGCACCCGTGCTAAGTGCTTAACCTACACACATCGTTCTCTTTATCTTCAAACAGCTGTACAAAATGTGTCCTCATGATGCCCATTGCTTGGAATGCAAGAGTGCTCCATGAAAGTGTTCCCGCCCAAGGTCAGACAGCCTAGTGAGGGCAGAGCTTAGCCAGTCCTTTTACAAGGGGTTAGTCACCTGCTATACTCTCCCCTCCCTGCCCACTCCCCCTCCAAATTAGAATCTGAATTGGCCATCTTCTTTAATCGTGTTTCAACTTTTTTTGTTAAACAACTAAATCTTTTACCCCCAAGTGAAACTTCTCCCATTGTGGAAAGGAGGTGACAGATTTCTCTGGAGAAATCTCAGAGGAGCGAGCCTGAGGTCCCACTGGCCCAACGGAACCTACCGCTCCCCCAGACACAGTTTGAGAACCACTCATCTGTATGATAAATTCTCTTTTAAAATATTTCAGAAGTTTTCTGCCTCAGAACTACCAAATTACTACTCAGAGCCTGTGTCCTCTGTTTAAACAGCCTGATTTCTTGTATAATTTCTCATCAACCCTCCAAAATAAACAAACAGGCTTAGAATCTGTGGGGAAAGAAGATTCTGGATGGAGCATGTTCTCATCGTCCAGAATCAGTCACTTAAGCCAAGAAACTGTGTCCACTTGAGGTTTGCAGAGGTGGCTACAGTGTTTGTTTTTCCACAGAGGAGTATGTGGCTTCTCTTCTGTGTGCAGATGCATTCTGATCTTAGTCCAGGAAGGACGGGCTAGGGAACCTGGCAGACTGCCCAAAGGTGATGCATGACAGCCAGCTTTCCTTTGAGCTCAGTCCCCTGGGGCTAAAATCGGAACTGACCTGACCCTAAGTTTGCAGGGGATGGAGATGCTTATTACATCCTATCAGCTGCAAAGTACAGAACCTAGTCCTGGAGAAGTCAGAAGAGTAACAGCAGCAATAAAAATAATAGCTACAGTGTAGTGTTCTGTGGGCTAGGTTACCCAGCCTGTGTCTGTTGCTTCCCCACTCCCACCCCCCCCCACCCCCATTCATTATCCTATCCTACACCACTGTCAGTACCAGTATATCTGTATCAGCTGGGAATTTTTCAGTTGCAAGCAACAGGTAATATCCTGGTATTTGATTTAATCCTCACAGCAACCCTATAAAGTAGATATTCTCATCCTCAGTTTTAAACGTGAGGAAACTGACCTTCAGTCACAGAAATGACATGTCCAGGTTCACACAGCCAATAAGTGGTACAACCAGGACTTGAACCGACATCTCTCTGGTCTCAGGTCTCATTATTTTAAATACTCAACACACCGATATATTTATTGTTGGTGCGTTGGGGACGTCCGTGTGGTGAAACCGGAATAGATAAATTATGAGGATCGGTAGGTCACTGTTGTCACTTGAGCAAACCCAGGGGAGTGTGGAATGGTGAAAAGAACGCTGTTCTCAGCCGCACACACAGAGGAAGCATTGAGCTTATCAATAAAATTCCATTCGGTTTAGTGCTCATTTATACTCCAGCCTCTTCCTGTTGATCTGATGCCGGGCCAGTTCTTGGAAAAGACAATTGGGGGTTAAACAGGCAAAGATGTGGGCAGGGTGGTCCCAGCATAGGGAACAAAGGCCCTCATTCTGGAATGCAGCACATGGGCTGAGCCACTCGGAAATGAGCAGGGGGCTCAGACAGAGAGATCAATCTGCTAGAATGTGTGTTTCAGGCCTGTGCTGGACACTGGGGAAATACAGATGAATCAGATAAAAGTTCCTGTCCTCGGATAGCTTACAGCCAAGGGACTTGAACATATGTAACTTACACACCAGGGCTGGGCACACAGGTGGGTGGGATTAGAGATGTCAGTGTGATGGAGGGCATACCTTTTCTCTGGCATTTCCAAGCAAAGGATCCGAGGACTTCCTGCCAAGGGCTTCTGTTTACTGAGCTGCAGCCTTGGGCCAGGCACGATGGGTGCCATACTCACAGCACACAGGTGTCTCAGATACCATTTTTATCCCCATTTTGCAGATTAGGAAACTAAGTTTTAGCCAGCTTCAGGGATTTGCTCAAAATCAGTCACAAAGTGGCAAAGATCAGGGGGAAATTTCTACAAACACAGCTTTCATTGTAGCCAAGTTCTGGCTCTCTGGCTTAGATCACATTTACTTTTAAGATTCAGTCTTTCAATGTCCTCCATAGTGGGCCTCCTTTCCGTCCCCCCCTCAAAACCAAATCAAATAACTGGCTGTAATCAGTCCTCATAAGGGATGCAGAATTTGGTTAACCACATGTTCTGCTCGTTGGAGATGTCTCATGGCATATGAGGACAACCAGATTTTGGAAAATTAAAATACAATCAGACTCCACATGCACACGCACGCGCTCACACACACAAGGCTGAATGGCAATTTAGTTCTGCATTCATGATTCCAGCAGTGTTCGCGGATCAGGCATGGCCTCCGGGTGCTGATTCTTGTCAGTTACCTTTCCATAACAGCCGTCTGCAGGCAGGCCTGACAGGTTAAGAGTTCCCACTGATGGAACGTCAGATAAACTGCCTCTTAGAATGGCTTATGTATGTTTAAAATGAAAAATGTGTGTCTTACAAGTGTTCTGTGAAAGCGTTGAGGCTTTGAGAAATGGTTTGCCAGCTCCTGCAAATAGAGTGAGAGTGAGCACGTGTTAATTCTGCGTCGGTTTCGCTGGTAACAAAAAGATAAATCCAGTCGAAAGTGATTGAGTTTTATTAGCCAGGTGGCTCTCTAGTTTGCTGTGTGCCTGTGTGGAGGGGAAGAGCTGCTCCCCTGGGGTCTCCAGGTTGCTCGGTGCTTTATCTTGCCTGGCATTTCGCGCCCTGCATCGCAAGAATGCCTTCTTATTTGTCTGCCTTCTCCCCTGTCCCTCTGCTCCTGGAGAAGAGAGACCGTGACTCTCCCCTTATTCACTGCTGTTCCAGGTATCTGGCACCTGTCCTGGCAAAGAGATAAGAAGCCATGTTTCCAGGAGAGCAAATTTTGTGAGAGTTTTCAAAGTCACAGTTATGAAGCCCAGAACATTTAGAAAACTTCAAATAATGCCAGAGTCACCAGGCAGCCCAGCTCACGAACCACCCTGTCCACCGCACTAAGGAGGTAGAGCATTGTCCTGCAGGTGACGAAGAGCCATTGATAGATATTAAATAGAGAGGGGATATGAGCAGACTCGGGTTCTAGAAAAATCCTACGACTACTTTCCAGAGGATGGATTGGAGTGGAATCTGAAAGCTGGGCAGCACTTTACCTAGTTCACTTGTCCTTGGGCACCCAGCTGTGGCTGTAATTATGCCCAGGGGGCCCAGGAAGAAATACAGTACCTCTAGCTCATACCATACATTTCCTCCTATGCGCAAAAGTGGGTCTCACTCTCTGCTTTGGTTTTATCCGATCTATCAGAGATCACCCTTCTCTTAGCTCTGGTGCTTTTGCTCTTGACTCTTCTGCAGAGAACCCTGAACTTGACCTTTCTTTTTGTTGTTCTGGAATTCTGGCTTTCCTGAGAGATTTGCTGGTAGACAAGAAGACTTTGGTAAGGTCCAAGCAAAACCTGCTTGGAGGGTCGTGGACAGAGCATTGACAGGGTGTCCCCTTACTCCCCCAACACCCAGAAAGAAATAAGCCATGTGGAAAAGTGGGTTTGAATCCATCTGTGAGCTGGAATGCAACGAGAGGAAATCTAGTGGCTAAGGCTCTGATTTTAGACAAGTGCAGCAGAAAGGCCCACACTCGGGACAGGAGGCCATATCTGTGTCACCTTCTGACATGCAGCCTGTGTTCAACGACGGGTCCCCTTAAAAGGAAATAGGATGCCTTAGAAGGTGGCTACAGTTTCAGGAGCCTATTTTCCTGGCTGTCTTTCTGAAGAAGCGGAGCACACCCCTAAAGCTGATCCAGCATGAGGAGGCTAGGATTACAAACAGAGGTCCAAGTCAGCGGTCCACCTTGCTGCAAGACTTCGGCCAGGCCACGAAATCTCTGTGTCCTACTTCATTCACGTATCAGCTAAGTTCCTGCTTGATGGGGATTGTGGATGAAAGGGAAAAGGGTACTTAACACTACAAGCAACACAGGCAAGGTTCCTGCAATCGTTACTAAGTGTTTTCCCCTGCCCTGGGCTTCACTGCCCCATATCCCCCACCCCCTCCCCCAGTTCAAAGACACAGGGAAGAGCATGTCAGGTAGATGAAACCATGTGGGCAAAGGCAAGGATACACATACGAGTGAGTGACGGAGCTCTGTGCTTGGTGGGCCATGAGCCCTGCACGCCAGGGCTCCCTTGGGCACTTATTAAGAACGACAGCGAATATTTGTTGAGTCTCTAATGTCAAGTCTGGGAAGAAGAGAACAGAATAGAATTAGACCCAATGCCCACTCATCTCACGGCTGTAGCCAGGCTCCTGAAAAGTATTGTCCAAGGTGCCCTGGTTGAAAATCCCTGTGCTATTAACAGACAGATGGACACCAGCTGGAGCAGCTGCCCTGGGCACTGGATAGCGCTCTCTCTCTCTCTCTCTCTCTCTCTCTCTCTCTCTCTCTCTCTCACACACACACACACACACACACACACACACACACACACACACCTTGCTGCCTGACAGAGGCTCATTTGCATCCCACTGACTGTTGGTACCTTGCGGAAACCAGAGGCCCTTGCTAGTTCTGCTGAGAGTCCTGCCGAAGAAGCCCAGCAGTCTCGCCAGGACACCCCCGCCCTTACATCAGCTTTGCAGCTCCCTTCTGCCTCCCCATATTCCTGGGCGTCTGCTGGCTTGGTTCCTGAGCAGTGGTGTGAGCCCCTCCCTGACTCTGGGGGTAGCCTCGGTCTACGCAGTGTGTCTTTCTAAAAGCAAAGAGAGACTAAAAAGTGCCCTTTGCATGAGCAATTCCACATCTGGGAATTTAATACTGCAGAAATCTATCAGACCCACATCTGGAAAAGATAAACACGCAAGGATGTTCACAGGAGCAGTATCCGTAAGGGAGGTGAAGGAACGGAATATGTCCATCACCATCACGAGGGGATTGGCAGCATCCCTTCCAAAAGATTCTGTGTAGCCCTTGGAAGGATGAAGTCTCCTTATATGTGCTGCTTAGGAGACATCAACAGGATAGATCACTACATAAAAAAGCCGTGGACACAAACGCTCCCCTTTATGTCCTAACAATGAACGTGAGGGTCACAGCACCTGCTTCATAGGGGTGTCCTGAGGACTAAGTGGTGTAGCAGATGCAGAGTGCTGTGGAGGGTGGTCCTCACTGCAGGCTCTCACGTGTTAAGTGCTGTTATTTCTGTTGCTCTTGATATTTATCTGTCTGTCTTGCCGTGAACTGAGCTGCAGAATGCTAATTTTAGAAGCATAGGAAAGGGTTACAGTTAGCCTTTCCCCCAGTTTTTTTCTGCACTCTCAGGCTCCTCAGAGAAGG